>NW_027397081.1:29718206-29783145 GCF_003265705.2 Callorhinus ursinus
CAAAAGAAAGCTGGGGTGGCAATCCTTATATCAGACAAACTAGATTTTAAAACAAAGACTGTAATAAGAGATGAGGAAGGACACTATATCCTACTTAAAGGGTCTATCCAACAAGAAGATCTAACAATTATAAATATCTATGCCCCGAACATGGGAGCAGCCAATTATATAAGGCAATTAATAACAAAAGCGAAGAAACACATTGACAACAATACAATAATAGTGGGGGACTTTAACACCCCCCTGACTGAAATGGACAGATCATCTAAGCAAAAGATCAACAAGGAAATAAAGACTTTAAATGACACACTGGACCAAATGGACTTCACAGACATATTCAGAACATTCCATCCCAAAGCAACAGAATACACATTCTTCTCTAGTGCCCATGGAACATTCTCCAGAATTGATCACATCCTAGGTCACAAATCAGGTCTCAACCGGTACCAAAAGATTGGGATTATTCCCTGCATATTTTCTGACCACAATGCTTTGAAACTAGAACTCAATCACAAGAGGAAAGTCAGAAAGAACTCAAATACATGGAGGCTAAAGAGCATCCTACTAAAGAATGAATGGGTCAACCAGGAAATTAAAGAATTAAAAAAATTCATGGAAACCAATGAAAATGAAAACACAACTATTCAAAATCTTTGGGATACAGCAAAGGCAGTCCTGAGAGGAAAGTATATAGCAATACAAGCCTTTCTCAAGAAAAAAGAAAGGTCTCAAATACACAACCTAACCCTACACCTAAAGGAGCTAGAGAAAAAACAGCAAATAAAGCCTAAATCCAGCAGGAGAAGAGAAATCATAAAGATCAGAGCAGAAATCAATGAAATAGAAACCAAAAGAACAGTAGAACAGATCAATGAAACTAGGAGCTGGTTCTTTGAAAGAATTAACAACATTGATAAACCCCTGGCCAGACTGATCAAAAAGAAAAGAGAAATGACCCAAATCAACAAAATCATGAATGAAAGAGGAGAGATCACAACCAACACCAAAGAAATACAAACAATTATAAGAACAGATTATGAGCAACTCTATGCCAGCAAATTAGATAACCTGGAAGAAATGGGTGCATTCCTAGAGATATACCAACTACCAAAACTGAACCAGGAAGAAATAGAAAACCTGAAGAGACCTATAGCCACTAAGGAAATTGAAGCAGTCATCAAAAATCTCCCAGGAAACAAAAGCCCAGGGCCAGATGGCTCCCCAGGGGAATTCTATCAGACATTTAAAGAAGAATTAATACCTATTCTCCTGAAACTGTTCGAAAAAATAGAAATGGAAGGAAAACTTCCAAATTCGTTTTATGAGGCCACCATTACCTTGATCCCAAAACCAGACAAAGACCCCATCAAAAAGGAGAATTACAGACCAATATCCTTGATGAACATGGATGCAAAAATTCTCACCAAAATACTAGCCAATAGGATCCAACAGTATACATTAAAAGGATTATTCACCACAACCAAGTGGGATTTATCCCTGGGCTGCAAGGCTGGTTCAACATCCGCAAACCAATCAACATGATACAATATATTAACAAAAGAAAGAACAAGAATCATATGATCCTCTCAATACATGCAGAAAAAGCATTTGACAAAGTACAGCATCCTTTCTTGATCAAAACTCTTCAGAGTATAGGGATAGAGGGTACATACCTCAATATCATAAAAGCCATCTATGAAAAACCTACAGCGAATATCATTCTCAATGGGGAAAAGCTGAGAGCTTTTCCCCTAAGGTCAGGAACGCGGCAGGGATGTCCACTCTCACCACTGCTATTCAACATAGTATTAGAAGTCCTAGCCACAGCAATCAGACAACAAAAAGAAATCAAAGGCATCCAAATCGGCAAAGAGGAAGTCAAACTCTCACTCTTTGCAGATGATATGATACTGTATGTGGAAAACCCAAAAGACTCCACCCCAAAATTGCTAGAACTCATACAGGAATTCAGTCAAGTAGCAGGCTATAAAATCAATGCACAGAAATCAGTGGCATTCCTATACACCAACAACAAGACAGAAGAGAGACAAATCAAGGAGTCGATCCCATTCACAATTGCACCCAAAACCATAAGATACCTAGGAATAAATTTAACCAAAGAGGCAAAGGATCTGTACTCAGAAAACTATAAAATACTCAGGAAAGAAATTGAAGAAGACACAAAGAAATGGAAAAACGTTCCATGTTCATGGACTGGGAGAACCAACATTGTGAAGATGTCAATGCTACCTAGAGCAATCTACACATTCAATGCAATCCCCATCAAAATACCATCCACTTTTTTCAAAGAAATGGAACGAAGAATCCTAAAATTTGTATGGAACCAGAAGAGACCCCAATAGCCAGAGGAATATTGAAAAAGAAAAGCAAAGCTGGCGGCATCACAATTCCGATCTTCCAGCTCTATTACAAAGCTGTCATCATCAAGACAGTATGGTACTGGCACAAAAACAGACACATAGATCAATGGAACAGAATCGAGAGCCCAGAAATGGACCCTCAACTCTATGGTCAACTTATTTTTGACAAAGCAGGAAAGAATGTCCAATGGAAAAAAGACAGTCTCTTCAACAAATGGTGTTGGGAAAATTGGACAGCCACATGCAGAAGAATGAAACTGGACCATTTCCTTACACCACACACAAAAATAGACTCCAAATGGTTGAAAGACCTAAACGTGAGACAGGAGTCCATCAAAATCCTAAAAGAGAACACAGGTAGCAACCTCTTCGACCTCAGCCACAGCAACTTCTTCCTAGAAACATCACCAAAGGCACAGGAAGCCAGGGCAAAAATGAACTATTGGGATTTCATCAAGATAAAAAGCTTTTGCACAGCAAAAGAAACAGTCCACAAAACCAAAAGACAACCGACAGAATGGGAGAAAATATTTGCAAACGACATATCAGATAAAGGGCTAGTATCCAAAATCTATAAAGAACTTATCAAACTCAACACCCAAAGAACAAATAATCCAATCAAGAAATGGGCAGAAGACATGAACAGACATTTTTCCAAAGAAGACATCCAAATGGCCAACAGGCACAAGAAAAAGTGCTCAACATCGCTCGGAATCAGGGAAATCCAAATCAAAACCTCAATGAGATACCACCTCACACCCGTCAGAATAGCTAAAATTAACAAGTCAGGGAACGACAGATGTTGGCGGGGATGTGGAGAAAGGGGAACCCTCCTACACTGTTGGTGGGAATGCAAGCTGGTGCAACCCCTCTGGAAAACAGTATGGAGGTTCCTCAAACAGATGAAAATAGAGCTACCATTTGATCCAGCAATTGCACTACTGGGTATTTACCCCAAAGATACAAATGTAGGGACCCGAAGGGGTACGTGCACCCCAATGTTTATAGCAGCAATGTCCACAATAGCCAAACTGTGGAAAGAGCCAAGATGTCCATCGACAGATGAATGGATAAAGAAGATGTGGTATATATACACAATGGAATATTATGCAGCCATCAAAAGGAATGAGATCTTGCCATTTCCAACGACGTGGATGGAACTGGAGGGTGTTATGCTTAGTGAAATAAGTCAATCAGAGAAAGACATGTATCATATGACCTCACTGATATGAGGAATTCTTAATCTCAGGAACAAACTGAGGGTTGCTGGAGTGGTCGGGGGTGGGAGGGATGGGGTGGCTGGCTGATAGACATTGGGGAGGGTATGTGCTACGGTGAGTGCTGTGAATTGTGTAAGACTGTTGAATCACAGATCTGTACTTCTGAAACAAATAACGCAACATATTTTAATAAAAAAGAAAAAAGAAGATAGCAAGAGAGGAAGAATGAAGGGGAGTAAGTCAGAGGGGGAGACGAACCAGGAGAGATAATGGACTCTGAAAAATAAACTGAGGGTTCTAGAGGGGAGGAGGGTAGGGGGATGGGTTAGCCTGGTGATGGGTATTAAAGAGGGCACATTCTGCATGGAGCACTGGGTGTTATGAACAAACAATGAATCATGGAACACTACACCAAAACAAATGATGTAATATATGGTGATTAACATAACAATAAAAAATTAAAAAAAAAAAGAGTAGGGCTAAACTAGCTCTAGAGTAAAGGCTACTTCATATCTGCTCCAACAAAGCTTTAAAACAAGCCTCAAAAGGATCAAGTTAATCCATGGATAACTGCCTATCAAAATATACTTAAACACTATTTGAAGGGAACAATAATGTAACAATGTTTCCAACACTGTATTATGAATACGACTGTAATACTGTATGCCATAAAAACTTTATAAGGATTCATTCATTAGCATATAGGCTAGGCTACCATGAAGTAACCTTTTTTATTTTAAGATTTAATTTTATTTATTTATGAGTGAACGAGAGAGAGCACGCGCACATGAGCACGCATGAGCAGGGAGAGGCAGAGAGGCAGCAGAGGCAGAGAGAGACTCTCTCCAGCAGACTCCATGCTGAGCTCATAGCCAGATGTTGGGCTCAATCCCATGACCCTGAGATCATGACCTGAGCAGAAACCAAGAGTCAGATGCTTAAATGACTGAGCCACCCAGGTGCCCCAAGAATACAGTATAATCAGTAACATCAAAAGTAGGTTCTTTCAAATGAGCAATACAATTAATAAACCTGTATCTAGATTGATGAAAACAACAACAACAAAATACAAATAACCAATCAGACATGAAAGGGTACATATCACTATCGATTTTACAAACAAAAAAACTTTCAAAGAGAACTCCAGGCCCAGACAGCTTCATTATTGAATGCTACCAAAATTTTAAGGCAGAAAAACAATCCCTTCTTCACAAACTTCCAATATAAGAAAGGCAAGAGCACTACTCAACTCCTTCTATGAGACTGGTATTATCCTGAAACTCAAACCAGACAAAGGCTTATCAAAAAAAGAGTATCCCTTATGAATATAGATGCAAAAATCTTCAATTAAAATATTAGCTAACAGAACTTGGCAACACATAAAAAGGATTACACACTATGATCAAGGAAATGCAAAATCAGTTTAACATGAAAACCAATCATCATAATACACTCTTATATTGGAATAAGGATCAAAAACCACATGACCATCTCATAGATACAGAAAAGCAAAGAACAAAATTCAATACCCTTTCATAATAAAACACTCAACAAACTAGGAATAACAATGTCTTAAAGGTGATCCTCAAAACACCCACAGCAAATATCATACTTAAGGACCAAAGACTGAAAGTTTTCCTCCTGAGATCAGGAACAAGACAAGATGCCCACCTCCTGACTTCTGCTCAGCACTATACTAGAGGTCCTCATCAGGGCAATTAGGCAAAAAAAAAAAAAAAAAAAAAAGAAAAGAAATTAAAGGCACCTAAACTGGAAAGGAAGAAGTAAAATTATGTCTACTCACAAACAGTATGATCTTATACATAGAAAATCCTAATAGAAACAACAAATGAGTTTAGCAAGGTTTCAGAGTATAAGATCAGTAATAAAAAAATCAATTGTACTTCTCTGATTAAAAGAAGGGCAGAGGACCTGAACAGATAGTTTTCCAAAAAAGACATACAAATGGTCAACAGGTACCTGAAAAGATGCTCAACATTACTAATCATCAGGGAAATGAAAATCAAAACCAAAAATGTGATATTACCTCATACTTGTCACATGACTAAAATAAAAAAGATAAGGGGGGAGGCTGGGTGGCTCAGTTGGTTAAGTGGCTGCCTTTGGCTCAGGTCATGATCCCAGGGACCTGGGATGGAGCCCCGCTTTGGGCTCCAATTCTGGTTCTCCCTCTGCCTCTCCCCGAACTTGTGCTTGATCATTCGCGCTCTCTTTCAAATAAATAAAATCTTTAAAAAAAAAAAGAAAAGACAAGAAATGAAAAATGCAAGGATGTGGAGAAAAAGGAACCCTCATGCACTGTTGGTGGGAATGTTGGTACAGCCACTGTGGAAAGAAAACAGCACAGAAGTTACTCAAAAAATTAAAAACTGAAATACTGTAAGATCCAGTATTTCCACTACTGGGTATCTAACCAAAGAAAAACCAAAAAAAAAAAAAAAAAAAAAACCAAAGAAAAACTAATTAAAAAATATACATGCACCCCTATGTTTACTGCAGCATTATTTACACCTATCAATATATGGAAGCAGCCCAAGTGTCCACTGATAGATGAATGGATAAAGATGCGGTGTATATATAAAATGGATTATTCAGCTACAAAAAAGAATGAGATATTGCCATTTGCAACAACACAGACAGACCTAGAGGGTAGTATGCTAAGTGAAACAGAGAAAGACAAATGCCATACGATTTTACATATATGTGAAAACTAAAAAAATAAACAAAAAAAGCTGTAACAAACCAATAAATACAGAGAACAAACTGGTAGTTGCTTGAGGGGTTGGAGAGGGGGAAATGAGTGAGGGGAAATAGAAGGTTTCCAGTTATAGAACAAATAAATCATGGGAATGAAAGGCACAGCACAGGGAATATACTCCATGGTACTGTAACAGCATAGAATGGTGACATGATAGCCTCACTTGGAGTGAGCATAGCATAAGGTACAGACTATCATATAGACTTGTCCCATCACTATATTGTATGCCTGAAATTAATGTAACATTGTACATCAACTACACTTAAATAATAAGTAAATAAGTAAATTGTACTTTTACACACTACCAGTAAACAATCTGAAAATGAAACTGAGAAAACAATTTCATCTACAATAGCATGGAAAAGAATAAAATACTTAGGAATAAATTTAACTGAGTTAAGTGTAAGAGTTGTATATTGAAAAGTATAAAATATTGAAACAAATTAGGGAAAACTAAAATAAATGGAAAGACAGCCTATGTTCATGGATTGGAAGACTTAATTTTGTTAAGATGGTAACACTCCCCAAACTGATCTAAGGATTCGGTGTACTGTCAAAATCCCAGAAGTCTTTTTGGGTAGAAATTGACAGGCAACTCCTATAATTCATGTGGAAATGCAAGGGACCCAGAATAACCAAAACAATCTTGAAAAAGAGCACACTGTGATTAAAAATTGAGTATCAACAGAATCCCAACAATAATTCAGAAACATTTAAAACAGAAGGTAATTGGCAAGAACACCACTTGCTGGAAAGCTGCAAGTGGCCTACAATGAACAACACTCTTCACTCTGGCATACATCTCAGCCTTAATCAGAAGGAACTGCATCTCAGGGAAAACCAAATCAAAACCTCAATGAGATATCACCTCACACCAGTCAGAATGGCTAAAATTAACAAGTCAGGGAACGACAGATGTTGGTGGGGATGTGGAGAAAGGGGAACCCTCCTACACTGTTGGTGGGAATGCAAGCTGGTGCAGCCACTCTGGAAAACAGCATGGAGCTTCCTCAAACAGTTGAAATTAGAGCTACCATTCGATCCAGCAATTGCACTACTGGGTATTTACCCCAAAGATACAAATGTAGGGATCCGAACGGGTAGGTGCACCCCGATGTTTATAGCAGCAATGTCCACAATAGCCAAACTGTGGAAAGAGCCAAGATGTCCACTGACAGATGAATGGATAAAGAAGAGGTGGTATATATACACAATGGAGTATTATGCAGCCATCAAAAGGAATGAGATCTTGCCATTTGCAACGACGTGGATGGAACTGGAGGGTGTTATGCTGAGCGAAATAGGTCAATCAGAGAAAGACATATATGACCTCACTGATATGAGGAATTCTTAATCTCAGGAAACAAACTGAAGGCTGCTGGAGTGGGGAGGGTGGGAAGGATGGGGTGGCTGGGTGATAGACACTGGGGAGGGTACGTGCTATGGTGAGTGCTGTGAATTGTGCAAGACTGTTGAATCACAGATCTGTACCTCTGAAACAAATAATACATTATATGTTAAAAAAAAAAAAAAAAAAAAATAGCAGGAGGGGAAGAATGAAGGGGGGGAATCGGAGAGGGAGATGAACAATGAGAGACGATGGACTCTGAAAAACTGAGGGCTCTAGAGGGGAGGGGGTGAGAGGATGGGTCAGCCTGGTGATGGGTATTAAAGAGGGCACGTTCTGCATGGAGCACTGGGTGTTATACGCAAACAATGAATCATGGAACACTACATCAAAAACTAATGATATAATGTATGGTGGTTAACATAACATAATAATAAAAAAAAAAAGAAGGAACCGCATCTAACAGGGGAAGAGAAGAACAAAACTGGGTTCCTAAAACCACCACTTTTCTGTGACACAGCTCAATTACAACTGAGATACTGTTTAGCAAGAGCAAAGTCTTTAGGAACTTATTTCAAAAGTCATTTTGGGGAGCTTTAATAATAATACAAATTAATGCTCAAGGCTTGTATGTCTTTTTACCAGTTCCCAAATCATATGGGATAATTATCATCATTAACATTTATTACAAATGAATTTATGTAAACAGTGACAAGCAGCAACTTTAGGTTCTCCAGCTGCATCCCCCTCCATGTTCCATCCTCTCTTGCCTTGGGTCTGGAGTGGGTAGAAGGGACTCTTTTATTGCTCAGAGGAGGAACAGCAACCTAAGTGCTCTAACAATAAAGGAAGTAGAACAATGCTCATAAATAGACTACTTTCCTTCATCAAGCATTACTAGCTATTCTCATGCTTTCTTTATTAGAATGGTTTTAATCTATTTTTCCATATCTGCATAGGAGAGAGATTATATATAACACAATGACTCCCCAGCAGTCTTTCTCAATCTGGACGGGGAGTCAGGAGATGAGTGGACAGTATCAGATTTTTATACTAGGAGGGAGTGGGTGGGAATGGAGCTCTTGTAGCTTGGAGACAATTCCCCTCAAGTCTTACCTCTCTCAGATCAATTGCATTAGGTTATAGACACACCATATTAGAAAACAAACACATTTAAAGAAACAAGGGAAAGATATTTCTTGAACACCTATAACATGCTATGTATTTTACAGACTTACTCTCATTTAATCCTCACAACAACTGTGAGATGGGTTACCACTGCCCCATTTTAGAAGTGAGAAAATGAAATATAAGGGCCCAAAACAATGTAGAAATTTAAAACAAAAATATATTTATTCTATCATATCAAATATACATACCTGGTACTTCCAGCAGCAGAAAATAAAGCCCAGCAGCATGAAGGCCATATTGTCGATACTGCACACTGACACTTTTCTTATGGACTGTTTGAACAAAGTGATAAAACAATGCCACCAGTGCCCTGTGAGAAATATTATTCTCAATGAAGAAGGTCCAAATGCTCTGGGGGGCGGGAGAGACATAAAAGCCAAGAATTAGAGAAATGGGAAAATCTCTTGTTATTTGATTTTTGCAAGTATTTAGTACCTTATTAAAAAAGAAAAAAGAACCAACCATCCTGGCTCCTAATTATAAATCTTCAAAGGGACTGAAACAAAAAAATTGAAATGTAGTATTCAAAATTACAAAAATAAATAAATACACAAGAAATTTAAATAACTGGGGCGCCTGGGTGGCTCAGTCGTTAGGCGTCTGCCTTCAGCTCAGGTCATGGTCCCAGGGTCCTGGGATCCAGCCCCGCGTCGGGCTCTCTGCTCAGCGGGAAGCCTGCTTCTCCCTCTCCCACTCCCCCTGCTTGTGTTCCCTCTCTCACTGTGTCTCTGTCAAATAAATGGACAAAATCTTAAAAAAAAAAAAAAGAAATTTAAATAATTAAACTTTCAAAACTAATTTGGGGATAGGTTTGACACATATATATTTCTGAAATTATCATAGCTAAAAATTATACTAATTATGTTAGTGTTTACTCAAACAAGTTACCCCTCTATGTTAAAGGTACTCAAAACCATTTATCACTCTAATTACTAAGTGAAGAAATCAGAGCCATTTACTTAAATTTAAATGCTCTATGGGCCATGGGAGCAGGAAAAGAAATACCTGAAAGTTTCTCCCTCAGCAGATTTCAGAAGTGGTCTAGGTGAGAAAGGAAATACACCCTCAACTACAAACTTCAATTTTATTAATTGTATCATTGTTCCATGTTTTGCCAATTAAACACACGAAGAGGAAATGGGTTATTTCTATAAACCAAACATAGCAGGAACTAAATATGGTTTATCCTGGAATATCTTTAAAAAAAACACAGGCCCATAAAAGTTCAAGAAATCAGACCTTGTACTTTCCTGCTTTCCTGAAGACAGGGAAAGTGGCAGGTAATGCCTTGGCTTAGCCACACTGCTTAGCATGTGCCACTTTACAGAAGAGCCCATTTAGAATCCTGTCAGCACTCTGCATTCTTTCACCATGAAACTTCCAGTAGAAATCACCTCCTACATTTATAGCCGTTACCTCCTCATTCCTAATGCCACTTCAGCTCTACTCCACTCACCTCTAACTGTGACCCTGCAGGTCACCAAGGGTGATCCAATCACCTCTGCCCCATCTTCCTCATGTTGGGACTCTGCCCGCCCACGGTCTCTGCCGCACTTGACACCTGGCTGCTTCCTAGTCACGCTCGCCATACTCTGGCTGCTTGCCTGCAGATCACCCTCAACCAGCTTTTCAGTCCCGTCCTGTCTCTTCTCTTCCTCACTGGTCCCATGCATCGCTGCACTCACCCATCCCCCTGACTCAGATGTCTCTCCTATCTACGTTGTTGAATTTTTACTTCTTTCCTCATCTTCCAATTCACACTGCCAGTACTCTCCCTAAGAATTTCCTAACAGAATCTCATGTTCAAAAGCCTAAACGGACCCTGCAATTTTCCCACTTTACTTAGCTATTAGTTATTAGGATTTTATAACAAATGAACCACATTCTTTATGCTATTCTTATCATACTCCTTATAAAGGGTATATTAAAAAGGTTAAGCTTCAGATTATAATAATGACTTTCATCTTCCACTTCTAACACCTAAAGACAGCTAGCTTGATTTTTAATCTTTTTTTTTTTTTTTTTTTTACCTCTGTAGATCCATGATCTTCAGTAGCAAAGGGGAAAACACTTTCATATAGTTTTGTGAAGGCATTCAATCCAGTCTCTAGGATTTCTGCTTCTATGCTGGGATCCAAAGGCTCAGTCTCTGTGAAATCCAGTTCCCATACTGTGTCCACCCATTCTAGTGGGAAAATGCAATTAAATCAAAACTTTTCTATAACAAGTAAAACATCAATAACCTTTAGACTCTAAGTACATTTAAAAAGAGAAAACTTACTAATCACAAATCACATTTAACTATACAATACAGGTGTAGCATAATTAAAAGAAAGCAGAAAAGGTTAAAAAATCTTTTTTTAAGGGCGCCTGAGTGGCTGAGTCAGCTAAGCGTCTGCCTTCCGCTCAGGTCATGATCCCAAGGTTCTGGGATCGAGTCCCACACTGGGCTCCCTGCTCAGCACAGAGGCTGCTTCTCCCTCTACCCTTCCCCCCTGCTCGTGATCTCTCTTTCTCTCTCTCTCAAATAAATAAATAAAATATTTTTAAAAATCTTTTTTTAAAATCAGAACTGACAGCTGGCTATTAGATTGATCATCTTCTAAAAATATCAAGAAGGAAAACATTTTAGATATGAATGACACTTCAAAACACTGAACGATATGGCTTTCCCATAAATTCAATCTGGAGAAAAAACAGAGGTTAACAAAAGATTGCCTTGGATGTCCCTTTGTGAAAATCTTACAATCAAGTTAATAAACCCAAATACAGTATGCAGCACAAAGGGACATCTGAGGCAACTGACTGTTTAACATGCTTTAATTATTCACTCACTCTTTCCTAATCATTCTCCTAACAAATACAATCCTCTTCCTAAAAATGGTCTTGCATCTTTTCCTGCCTCTTTTTCTCTCATATTCTCCCATTTATCTTATACGCATATTTTTAAATGCATACGAGTATTTACCCAAGTATATACCCACAGATCGTATATCTGTGATATACGATCACAGATACCCAAGTTCCAATGAAAAAAGAAAAGATCTGGTGTCAGGAAATCAATAAATTCAATAAATGATAGGTACTATTATTATTTTTACAATAAATAAGTGTTAAAACAGTAATAGGTATGTAAAACACTAGAGAGCATGATAGAAAATATTATGGGGGAGGTGGGAAGGATGATTCTGCTTCAACTGGACCTAAATGTAGGAGTTTACCAGGGAAAGAAATGCAAAAAAAGTGCATCCCAGACAGAGAGAACAAAGGGAAAGAAAGTATAGCCTGTTTAAAAATGAACAAAACAGTTACAACACTGAGTCTTAGTGTGAAAGGTGAGAGTCATTATTAGTATTTATTCTGCAGTTACTATGTTCCAAGTACTGAATTAATCTTCACACAACTCCAGTGAGGTAGATATTATTATAATGCCCATTTGACATGTAAGGAAACTAAGGTTAAACAACTTGCTCAGTGATACAGAGATGCTAAGCTAAAGAACCAATCCTACTGTTCTGACTCCAAAGGTTATGCTATTGGAAAAGAAGACTGCAGTGAGTGGTGAACGCTCTTAATAGGGCATGCCAAAGATTTGGTCATTTATTTAAGAAATAGAGGGGAAACATTAAAGGCTTAAAGACTTGATAGGTCACGTTTGTGTTTTCAAATGTGATCCTTGTAGAGGTGTGGGGAATGGGCTGGAAGAGTTAGCATGAGAAAGCGGCTAGGATACAGGCTGGTTAGGAGGGCTTGCTGCTGGACAGCAGCATCAGGAAAAGGAACAAGGAGGACCTGCGAGACATCTCTGAGGAGACGACAACTGGTGGTTGTGAGCATGAAAGATGAAGAAAGAATGCCATGACTCCCAGGTTTGTGGATTGGCTGGTACCAATAACTGGCTTTGGTAATCCCAGTTTCACGCATGTGACGTCTGAGGTGGCTGTGAGACATCCATTTAAACCAATAAACACCAAGTTCAGGAAATAAGTGTGAACGAAGAAATAGACTTGCTATTTAAAACCAAAGAAATGGATGAGACTGTCGGTGAGGATTTACAGAATAAGCAAGGGAAGGCCGAGAAAACATGCAAAAGAACTAAAAGAGATCGGACAATATAAGCTCTTTTTTTTTTCCTGTTCCTTTACTAGGTTGAGCCCCTATTCCAGACCCGGCTCGCCAAAGTCCTGGAGTGCACAGACCTGGAGACCCCAGACTCTGCTGCGAGCCGAGCGCCCCACCCCCACCCCAGGCCCGGAAAGAGGAGCACCGCAGTCGCAAAGCACCACAGCCCGGCCTCCCCGAGACTCACGGCCTAGTTTTCTCACCGGGGCTGAGATCCAACGGGCACCAGGGCTGCAAGCCGCTCCCAAGGCCCGGCAGCGCCACCATTATCTCTCAGGAACCGGCTAGCCTCAGCGATGGTCAACTTTCAAAGCTCGCTCCCGCGCGCGCTCCGAGACGTTCCTGCGGACCAATCACAAAGTAGGGAATTTCCCACCGACTAATCATCGCGCCCAGCCGTTTTCACTCTATTAACCAATCAGCAGGGTCTTCTGCCGCATGCGCAAAGAAAGGGGCGGGCCAAGGACTGGAATTGAGCCAACGTTCCACCGGCTGGTTTTTGGGGTTTCCATTTAAAGTGGGCGTCAACAATTAAATTAAAGCTTAATAGCGTCTTTCTCGCCTTATTTTTTTTAAATGGAAGGACACTGTAAAGAGAATTTGAGACAAGATCCTTCCTGTATTAAATGTCACCTTTGCCCCCAGTCAAGCGACGCTTCCCGTGCGTTTCAAAGGGCTACCTTTACCCCGTCAACCACTCGAACGTTGTACTTATTAACGTTTACCGAACTAAAAAAATAAAGGAAAACAAAACAAAGCAAAAGCACCCGAAATGGTATCTGCAGTTCTTTTAATTTTACGGGACGTCTGGCCCCGAACCCTGGAAAAAGGCTGTAACTGCCATGTCAACTAAGGGAAAGACAGGCCGCTCTGTCTACCACTGTACATGCGCAATGAGCCCACCTCCCGGCGGCAGGGTGGCGAAAGCTACAGCGGCAGAGGAGAACGCATGCGTGCGGCGTCTCCGGCGTGTCCGGGCTGGAGACTGCCCCCCCCCCGCCCCCTCCGCACCCCCGCCCGGAGCCGCCGAAGCACCTCCGTGCGTTGCACTGCCAGAGGCCGGGGCTGGCTCGCCGTGCTGCTCAAGCGCCGCACCCCACCCGGTGGGCGGCAGCGGCGACGCACGCCCGGGCCTTTTACTGCCCGCCTCCAATTGCATTGCCTGCCCTAGCCCCTCACTGCCGTCGGCGGCTCGGGCTCGCCCGGGAGTGGCGAGTAGCAGAGCACTGGTACCCAGGGCGCTGCAGCCGGCCCTGCGCCCTCCCGGTGGAGCCGGGAGTCGTGCCGTCGCCCCCCGTCTGGCAGAGAGCTGGGTCCAGCGTCCAGCCCTCCGGCCTTTGCTTAGGGCCCCCACCCCGCAGAGAGGAGCGGTCCTACCGAAACCGGCCCGGTCCGGCCCGGCGGTGAGATGAGCTTCTTCGGCTTTGGGCAGAGCGTGGAGGTGGAAATCTTGCTGAACGATGCGGAGAGTAGGAAGCGGGCCGAGCACAAAACGGAGGACGGGAAGAAGGAGAAATATTTCCTCTTCTACGACGGAGAGACGGTCTCCGGGAAGGTGAGCCTCGCACTCAAGAACCCCAACAAGCGGCTGGAGCACCAGGGCATCAAGATCGAGTTCATCGGGCAGATCGGTGAGTGGGCACCCCGGGCCTCCCTCCCCGGCCGCCTCCGCCGGGCCAGAGCGCCGACTTGGGGGTGGGGGAGCGGGGTGGTTCCGGGCCCAGCTCCGGTGAGGCCTTTCGGAGCCCCTTGTCCACTGCAGTCAGAGGCCAGCCGGCCGGCGACTGCCCCTGCGTTGCTGGCTTCCCTGCCAAAAGTGACAGCGCATCGCCAGGACGGTGGGGGTGGCCGAGGGCCACGGGGAGCATCCCTGCCGAAAGCCTCATTGTTGTGGGCACCTTGCCCTGGGATACCCTAGTTGTCCCTTCGGCGTGCGCTCAGCTATGCTTCCTACCTCCAGGATTTCCGAGCGAGATGCTTCTGCCATAGCCTGCAGGTGGGTTTGTTAGGGGGAGACCTTTCTCCAGTACTGCTTTTGCCATTGTCTGGACATCCACAACTGTCAGACCCAAGTTAAGCTGGTCCTCTGTGCCTCACTTAGTTCACTCCCATCCACCCCCTTTTTCTTTTACATGTGATGTGGGAGAGAGGTCACCACCCTGCTGTCTCACCTTAGCTCTGATCTATCCTTGGACCTGTTTTGAGAAAGAAGCCCTGCAGTCTTCCTTCTGTCTACTTAGCCTGTGTTTCTAAGACTTCTTCATTAGAATGCTAGCTAGTTTCAGTTGACTAATTTTCTCCTTACAGACAAAAAAATGGTCCTTCTAAGTCCAAAATTAAATGATCAAAGTTTCTCAATGCTCCAACAATCTTCAAACATAATTATTAATAATTAAAACTAAGTAAAAGGCAGTAACAATACAGAAGGTTTGGGAGCTGCCAAAGTGGGGTTGTCACTATTTCTAAGACTATTTGAAGTCTTGTGTTTTTAGAAACTCAGGTACTTCTGAAATAAATGATCTTTGTCATTAGGTCAGGAGTAGATTCACGGTAAATACTCATGTGGGCTGAAAAAAACTGGCAAAAGATTCATACCTGTAGCAAAGGCTGCGTGTATGACCCTATTCTTACAGACTTCCTGGGAAAGCTCGTTAAATACTCTCTGTCATATCCTGAGAGTTCAGCAAAGAATCTGTTCTCCTGTTTTACAGGGGCAGGAAACATTGGCACAGGTAGGAGGAATCCTGGAAAAAAGGAGTCTGTGTGGCCAGTGCTCTGGCTGAAGTGTTTGCCTCTGGTATTTGAGAAAATGAAATTAGGTTGAAGACTGGCTGATCATAGAGGAAACCTTTTTGCTATTTTAAATCCAGAATTTGGGTGGCCTTTTATGTACTGGAAAGGGGCTAAAGAGTGAGTTTCATACCCTCTACTCTCCCGCCTCTAGCTTGAATAGGGTTTCTTAACAGCAGCACTGTTTACATTTTGGGCCTTAGATAATTCTTTGTTGTCTCAGGATTTTTAGCAGGATATTAACCTGGCCTTGACCCACCAGATACCAGAAGCACCCCCAAAAAGCACCCCCAGAGATGTCTTGAGATATTGCCTTATGTCCCCTGAAGGGTAAAATCACCCCAGTGAAGGACGACTGGGTCGATAGGATGAATCCAAAGCATTTTATGCTAAACATAATGTACGAGATAGTTGAGAAGTACTTGCCTCCTTAGTAGTTTTAAAGTTTTTGGATGGTTTCTTTGGCTCTGTAATACAAGAGTATAAACAGGCACATTTAGTCTGTGTCTTTACCATCACTCCAGGTGGTCGTGATGCCTCATCAATACGGGAAAGATAACCAGAGTGACCCCCACCCCAGCAGTGTGAAATAAGCTGTTCAGGAATGGAGTCAAAGCCTCCCTCTAGTCTAAGTGAAAGGGAAGTTGAAGGAGCTACTAGTTTATCTGTCCTTCCTGGTTTCTTGTCTAACTCCTTGAATCATCATCCCTGCTGGGTTTTCTCCCAACCATTTAGCTTCCATTGCTAACTCTTCCTGAGCCTCTGAGCACTGTGGACTGTTGTTGACCCTGTGACTTTGAGGAAGCTGTATGCCTCTCTGGGCCTCAGTTTTCTCACCTATACAGCAGAGATAACAAAATCACCTGTGAGAATAATGTTGAGCTGTCAAGGGATAATGCTTCATGCAGAGTATGGTCTATCTGTGTCAACAGTCGAGTGATCTGAGAGCACCAGAGCGAGGATAGTGAATAACTTCGCCAAGGTTGTGGTAGTGTGGTTTTCTCCTTCACTGCAGTCTTTGACTATGAATGAAGTGGGTGGAGCTTTGATCTGGCTCCTAGGTCTGGCTCTATGAATGATGTACAGTATAGGTCTTGCTGTATGGAAGTAAGAAAGTTGATATCATTGTGCCTTGTCCACCTTCCTCATTGAATTCCATTTTAACTCAAAAATGTTCTTATAAACCATAGTCTCTTGGATTTGGTTCTTTCTTTTTTCCTTCCCTCCTTCCTTCGTTTCTTTTGGGGAACAGTTCCACAGCTTGAAAATCAGGTGCTTTATGTAATTAACCGTCTTATCCTTATGATTGATTTCTTTTTCCTCCTGATGAAAGTATATTTGTCCCACTTGTGTATTCATTAGAAGGACAGCCTGGTACATGATTGAGGGTCATGCAGACAGGGTGACTTAAATTAGATAGGGCTCAGTTTGTAATAGCACAGTCTTTGCTAGAGTCTTGTGAGGACTGGAGATAATATATGTGATGTGCAGGTCTTGGCACACATAATAGGTACTCTGTAAAAGGAAGTTGAGATGATTATTGTCGTTTTCTCTTTCCCTGTTAAGCTTGACCCATCAAGAAGTTTCCAGGCACTAGATGTTTAAAACATGTCACCTTGCAGTCACCCCGATTCCTGTGCAGATGGTCCATGGGGAATGTTTGGACCAGGTTAAGCTTCCCTTTGGTCTACTTGTCTGGCTTCCCCCATTGCCTTCCATCGTCTTCTCCCGAACGGCATATTAGCCCAAGTGGAAACCTGTGAAAGGGTCTCTACACAGAGTCCTTGCAGGGATAGCTGTTTGGCTTTCTGTTGCATTGGACCTCTCTGGACCCCATTCCTCATAGTGGCCCAGCCCCTGCTCAGAAAAGCTCCTGTTTCAGTCTTGGTTTTAGAGGTAGGCAGGGACAGGGGTAACTTTTGTTTCCTGTCCCTTCTCTATAACTTGCTCTGGCAGTCTCATCTGCACCCATAACTTCTGCGTCTTTTTATATTCTGATGACTACCAACCTCTTTCTTTGTCCTGACGTGAACTCTCTACTGAGTTCCATGCCTGTGTCTCCAACTGCCTGCTAAGCACCTCCACGTGGATACCCCACAGGTCCCTCAGAAACACATCCAAAACAGAAACCTCGTTCTTTCTCTGCTCCAGCCCCAGACCTGCTTCCTGTCCTGTCTGCTCCACTGTGGCCTATGTCACCTGCATCCATTCAGCCTCCAAGATCTGGAAGTCATCTGAGACTAAGTCTTCCTCCCGCACGCCCAGTCGGCTCTCCAACAGCTCTCCAATACGTCCCCAGTCTGCACTTCCTCTTCTTGCCAACACTGCTGCCTTCATTATCTCTTTCTGTGGCCACCTCCTAACTGGTCTTCCTGCCTTTGCTTTCCTCGCCTTTCAGTTCATCTTCTGTAAGAGTGAACTTTCTAAAAGGCAGTTCTGACATTGTCAGTCCCCTCCTTAAAATTCTGCTCATCAACTTCCTATTGGTTAAAGGGCAAAAGTATACCCGGCTCCTTCCTGAGTAGCCCTACCTTTCTCCCGAGCCTCATCTCTCCCTTTCCCTTAACCCTCACCTCTTATAGTTTCCTCAAAATACATTCCTTCTAGAATCTTGGTATCTTCCCTTTGTATGGGAACATCTTGCTGCAAGATATGACCTTGCACTCAAGCTCTTACCCATTCTTAAAGTGCCCAGCAGACATGGTATCCCTGACAGCCTTCTCCAAGCTCCCCAGGCTGACTCAAGCCCTTCCTCCACTGTTCTTCCACAGGCCTCATTAGTACCTCTTTTCAAACAGGATGTGACAAACTTGTGATTTTTTTTTTTCCTCTGGTCTGCTTTCCTGAGTCCCTGAAAACCAGGGACTGCCTTCAGTCCATCATCAGTGTGGTGGCTTATCTCTAGTCTCAGTGGCTAACACAAAGTAGGTGCTCAATAAATATTTGCTAACTGGTTATGTGGTCAGATCTAGGAATTTACGGGAGCTGTTCTCTGGATTTTTTTCTCAACCCCTCCTAGATAAACCAGAGTTACTTGAATGAAGGAAAGGGGGAGTGCAGGTTTGCTTTGCTGCTTACTGTGAAGAGGGAGGGCTTCCTGCTGGCACTTGGGGCCGAGGCATTGGTAAGCGAGGTGTGGCCCTTACTCTATGCCACTGAGAACTAAGATGACTCACCAACCAGCAGGCACCAGAGCACAGCCTCTTCCCTGAGGGAACTAGGGCCCAGAAACGTTAAAGCTGATGTCGGTTCACTTGCTGTTGCACATTTCTTTGATCACACTTTCTTATGCCAAGTTGAGGATGATTTCTCCCTGTATATAAGAAAATAAGAGTTGTCAGACCTGTGATTCACTCAGTTCTACACCAACTACTTGGATGTTGCAGTTTAAGTGTTGCCCCCTGAGAGTATAAGAAGGTCTTATTTATTCACCTGTGTTGTCTGTGTTTTCTCTTACTCTCAGTAAGTTTTTGAGCCACGTTGGGTTTCTTCCTGCAGCACCTAGATTGGTTTTTCCAATGGCTTGTTCTATTGTAATAAAGCCAACAATGTATGGGGAGGGCATCTCCCATGTCACTCTAGCATGGGATGGCCTACATTTTAGAAAAATGTAATGTGGTATATAAGAAGCATGGAGGGAAATTTTTTAATTGTTAGGAGAGACCATTTTTCAGCTGGATTCATTTGGGGAACTGTAATGCAAGATATAAGGTAGAGCTGGGCCGTCTTGGAGACTAGTGGGGTTAAATAAACCAAAGGTAATTAGAAGATCAAACTTACAAAGACGGGCGGATATGAATACCCCTGTCCTCCAAAACCAAATAGATAATAATCTGGATTTTTAAAAAAGTTTTTAAAAGTAACGCCACTGGGGGCGCCTGGGTGGCCCAGTCAGGTAAGCCTCTTGCCTTCTGCTCAGGTCATGATCTTGGTATCCTGGGATCCGGCCCCACTTCCAGGGCTTCCTGCCCAGCTGGGAGTCTGCTTCCTCTCCCTCTGCTTTTCCCCCCAACCTCCGCCCCACTCTTGCTCTCTCTATCTCAGATGAATAAATAAAATCTTAAAAAAAAAAAGTAATGACACTGGACGGATCTGAACCCATCAGTACCAGCTAAGCCTGTACTTCTAAAGATTTTATTTACTTATTTGAGAGAGAGTGAGCGAGAGAGAGAGAGAGCACAAGCTGGAGGGAGAGGGAGAGGGAGAAGTAGAGTCCCCACTGAGCAGGGAGCCTGAAGTGGGGCTCAACCCCGGGACCCTGGGGTCATGACTTGAGCTGAAGGCAGATGCTTTTTTTTTTTTTTAAGATTTTATTTATTTATTCATGAGAGACAGAGAGAGAGAGAGAGAGAGGCAGAGGGAGAAGCAGGCTCCCAAGGAGCAGGGAGCCCGATGCGGGACTCGATCCCAGGACCCTGGGATCATGACCTGAGCCGAAGGCAGACGCTTAACCATCTGAGCCACCCAGGCGCTCTGAAGGCAGATGCTTAACCAACTGAGCCACCTAGGCACCCCAAGCCTGTACTTCTAAAAACTCCAGAGGCTTTCTGTATTTTATTTCATTAACCCATAAAAATCTAAGTAAAAAGCACATTGAGATTAAATGCATTGATTGTGGCCTATTAGTGAGTTGTTGCAGGGCTCGAGCAGAGCTGCATCTTGCTGGGGATGGGCAGCCCAGAGGGGTTACTGCTCTAGCAAGTGTTCCAGGTTCCAGGAGATCTGAGTGGATGTGGCCAGCTTGAATCTTGATGGGGTTGCCAGTCAGCAGATAGTGGCTGGGAAAATCAGGACGGTCTCTTTGGAGGTCTTTTTGCCCTTGCTGACTTAATGTTTCTTCTAAGACCTGCATGAAGCTTGGACCAAATGTGGCCCCAGCCCAGTAGCAGGTCTCAGGCTGTCTCTAATGATGAACCTGTGAGGCAAAGCTGGCTCAATTTCCTTCCAAAGTGGCAAATTCACTCCTCAGCCGTTGGTGGCAAGTTTCATCATGAAAACATCCTGACTACAAAAGTCACTTCCTCCCGTTGGAATCAAGAAAGAGGCTCAAGACGGGGAAGTTACCTTAACAAAAAACATGGTCAGTTCCTACTTCTAGCTTGAGATGCTTGGTTGCTGAGGGCTTTGGAGGTTGGGGAGAACCACAGATGACTTGTCATTGCATCTTTGGGATAGAATATTGGCAGTTTATAGCCTTTTGATGGCCCAACCTCTTGTTAAAACAGCCTTGTAGTTTCTGTTCTAATTTATGTGAGAGAAAACCAAACTTTCTGGCAAATAGCAAAGTATGGCTGCTATTTCTATCCCTTTGCACCACAGTGTTTGCAAGAGCATTGCAAATGGCATATAAATTATAAATTAAAAAGCCCAGTCCAGCTCCACTCAGGCTACACACTGCCACTCTTCTGTGACATTTAATGCCATGTGTCCCAGAGGAAAAGCACTAGGGAGAACGTGATGCTATGCAGGAAAGGTGCCAAAGGTGGCCACAGCCAGGTGCCCCTGCTGGGTCAGGCATAACCTTGCTAGGATTCTCAGATGCTGGCCGTCTGCGTGCTCTCTGAGCGCTCTTGGGTCCTCCTCTGTTTTGTTTCTCATGTTGCCTTTGGTATGTGTGATCACAGTTGTGTATTTTTCCATCTTTCTCTTTCCATCTTTTTCTTGACTCTGGGATTTCTCATTTAAAGTTCATGGACATTCGGGCCATGCTCTGCTTTCTTCTGTCACCTGAAACTATGGCCAGAATCCAGTGCTTGGGAGCTAAGACACCAGGTCCACCAGTTCAGAGGTCACTTGCCACATAGGTGTCAGGACCATCAACAAGGACTTATGTAGCAATTGACCAGTGAGAGTTAAGTGAAGGAGCCCTTGTTACAGTGGTTCTGTTCCTACCTGATCACTGCACTTCCTTACAGTTATTGGGGGACATAGTTATTGGATTTTAAAATAGAAACAATGAATTGCTCACCTTTCCCTGTCCTTTCCCCCTATAGGTTGTAAGTGTGGTCTCCCATTTAGCAATTTTGGGATTATTACTCACTACCCAGAATGCTGCCTGCTACTGATTCCATTTAGTATTTGGAAGAGAAGGTGGTTGTAATATAAAGTGGATTAAAGTGTAACTGTATAGGAAATCCGCAACAAACTGTAATCACAGAATACAATGTAAATTCTTACAGAAGTGGCAGCACTAGTTTGGGATTAAACCACACTAATGCCACCTTCCTGAGTTGGATGAATCTTAGGACAGAGCCCACTCTGCTTTAGAATGCTTCCCTGTCCGGGGGGGGGGGGGGGGGGGGAAAGGCTCCCTATGGAATAGGCTCGTCAGGACCAGCTCCTAGGTCAGCAAGGGGTTGATTTTGTACTCAGACTGAAAGCACTACTTGAAACCATTTTCTCTTTCTGGGCATGGTTCTCCCTGGGGGCAGGGCTGGACACTGCATTTCTTGGGCACTTAGCTGTAGTCCCAATTGGGGCTCAGACCTTGTGCTGTCTGAGGTGGACCCACCCAAATGCAGCTCTGCCCCATTGCCCTGAGCCCAGGTTGTCCTTGAGAGAGCTTGCCTGCTGTGCTCTGGAGATACGGGAACTGGCCTAGTAGGCTGTTGTCCTGGACACTCCTCTCTGTGGGCCCGTTTCTTTGTCCCCAAGCAGCCAACAGCAGTAGTACTGAGTGCACTCTACCAGATCTATTTCCTCTGTTGATCTACCTTGTCTCAGGTTGTAGCCTTGCACAGGACTGGAGCCCAGAAATGCCCGACGGGTGGTACCTTGACTATAACGTGGCCATGTAGACTCACAGTCAGTATTAAGTGTTCCCTCTGCACGGCCAGGTACTGAAGGGGTGCCAGGAACTAGGCCTTAGCTCTAAAGACCATGCATCTAGAAAAGTTAATGCTTAAATAGCAGAGTACAAATAGGTATAAAATAATGGAGGATAAATTGATGGCATAAACTCATAATTAAGTTTTGAATGCCAGAACTATTTCCAGAGGAGGATGAATTTAGAGCAATGCTTCTCAAAGTGTGGTCACTGGACCAGCAGGACCAGCATCCCCTGAGAGCTTATGAGAAATACAGATTCTTGGGCCCAGACACTAGGGCCAGGACTCAACAATCTGGTTTTAACAAACCCTCCAATTGATTTTGGTGCTCACCGAAGTTGAGGAACCCCCTTTATTTAGATGGAGGGAATAACACTAAAACGTCTGCGTCAGATTGGCCATGTGGATTCCTCTTTGAGGGATCATAACAGCTAGCAGCTAATATGTTTTGAATATTTGCTATCAACTGGGTACTATTCTGAGTCCTTTACCTGCATTACTCCCTCTAATTCTTGCAGAACCTTACAAAATATAATGTTCTTACTCCCATTATACCAGGTCATAGAAATAGATTCATTCTAGCAGGAAATCTGCTCTAATCTCAGTTCTGCAGCCAGCAATGAGACTCTAAGCCAATCATTTGACCATGCCATGCCTCAGTTTCTTTCTGTTAAATGGGTAACAAGGCCTGTCCTAGCTTCTTCAGAAGGTTATTATTAGGATATGATTAAAGAACTATGAACATGCCTTCAAAAGTTAGAAATATTTTTAGAAATGTTTTTAAAGCAATGTAGTATTTTTGATAGCAGTTCCCCTGATGTATCTCTCACTAAGGTACTGCCCTGATATGCTGGAGCCGGTTATATTGGGTTTTTACTGTGCCACTGGATTCCTCTGTATAAAACTGAAATGTGTAGAAAGTGTGGGAAGGAAGGAGATCAGTATATGGAGAATGCAGTGAAGGAGTGAGATTAGGAAAAGAGAGGGAGTCGGAAACAAGGGCTAGGGGAAGTTTGTTTTGGGGGGAGTTCTCTCAGAAGAGGGGATCCTGCATCCTGGAGCCTCCTTGCTAAGCCCCATGTAGCTTGGGGTCTGGTAGTAGAGGCTGATGCTTTCTCTCCAGAGCTCTACTATGACCGCGGGAACCACCATGAGTTTGTGTCCCTGGTGAAGGATTTGGCCCGGCCCGGAGAAATTAGCCAATCACAGGCCTTCGACTTTGAATTCACCCACGTGGAGAAGCCGTATGAGTCATACACAGGCCAGAATGTGAAACTAAGGTAAGTTGTGCCTGCTGTTTCCTCATCTTCCCCTGAAGCTGTCCACATTTCTGAGGTTTTTTACATGGGTATCAAGAAGGAAGAGAGCTTGAGAGCCGGTGGTGTGCTGGTAAATGGTTAACAATGGGCTCTCTGGGAAGAAAAGCCCTGGTTTTTCAGTTTCTGAAAACTGTCCGTTTCTGTAGTGTAAATATTCCCACCACGGCCAATATCAAGCTCCCAACCTAATGTCCCTGATTACAGAGTTGGGGAGAGATGTACAGTAGCCACCTTGACATAGCTAGATATAAATTCCCGCAAGAGCAGAGAGAATTGTAAAATGTAGCAAAATTATTAGGAAGCAATGAGTTTTTAGTATGTATTACCTTTGTTTTTCATATAACCTTAATTATAAGTTTTTATAATTTAAAGTAATTGCTATGTTTAACAACCAGCTTTTTAAAATTCCTGAAGATTCAACAGTAAGCTTTTATACACTGCTATGTGCTGTCCCCAGCATACCATGGGCTGCACATCAGGACGTACAGATCCTCAGTCCAGCTCTGCTATACAACAGCGATGTGATCCCGAGCTCTGTCACTGAGCTTTCTCGCTTGAAAAGTAGAATAGATTTGGATTCTAGTTCTAGATCGGTCCTCCCTCTTTTGGGGTGATGGGAGCGTAAAACATAACACAGTATGACGAGTTTTTAAAAAATTAACACAGTTTAAGTACATATGACTGTTTTTAGTGTTCCAGTTTCTGAGGATGGAGACTGATTCCAAGGCCTCTGGGGTAAAAAAAAAAAAAAAAAGATCCAGAGAAGCTCTAGACTCCTGGATATAACCTGAGATTATGTGATGTCACTGAGATAAAGCAGACTTCCTCTGTCACCCTGGTCACCTGGTTCTAGGTCTTGATGCTATCTTACAAGATCAGCTCATCTTCATCACCTGCAGGCCTGGTGGTCCGGACTGCAGCAAGACCTTTCCTCCCCTTCTCTTCTCTCCCTGGTCTCCCCTCTTCCATCAGAAGAGTGATTGTAGGCTCTTCTTTTTCAGTCTTTGCAGAGAGATGTAATCACTGACATTACTCAAACTAGAGACAGCATTTCATAATTGCACTCAGAAAAAACTTCACAACTGTGAGGATTATCTAGTTGTCACCAAAACTTGACTGTGGGATTTATTACTATTTAATTTTATTTTTTACAGTGGATTACTCTTAAATGTTTTTAAGTCAGAGAGAAAGGTGGTGATTCCTCAGAATATTAAAAATAGAATTACCATATGATCCAGGAATTCCACTTTTGGGTACACACCCGAGAGAAGTGAAAGCAAGGACTCAAACAGAGACATGTATACCCACATTCATAGCTGCTTGTTCACAGCAGCTAAAAGGTGGACCAACCTGAATTCCATTAGCAGATGAATGGGTAAATAAAATGTGGTATATACATACAGTGGGCTATTATTCAGCCTTAAAAAAGGAAGGAAATCCTGTCATATGCCACAACATGGATGAATGCTGGAAGCGTTATGCTAAGTGAAATTAGCCAGTCATAAAAAGTCGTGTATGATTTCACAACAATGTGAATGTACTTGATGCCACTGAAGTGTATACTTAAAAATAACTAAAATGTTAAGTTTTGTTATATATGTTGTAGGTGGGAGAAAACCCTTTTTCCTCTATCCACCTTAGGTTCGTTGGCTTAGGCCCTGCACATCAGACTGACAGAAGACAGGCTAGCAAGAGAAAGGCAGACCGGTTGACTCACATGTGTGTTGTTCATACACATGGCACTCAGGGATTGGTAACGCAAAGGGGTGGTTAGGACTTGGAGCTTATGTAAGCATCTTAACAGAAGAATGGTAATTTTACAGAGAAGTGACAAGACAAAGGAAAGGGACTTTGAGCTTCTAGGGACAACAAGTTGTAGGAAGGTAAATATATGAGAGAAACAAATGGAAGGTAAGAATCCTTTTAGCAAGATTTGTTATGTGGATTTCTCTAGTGCAGTCTCTGGGCTGGTAGCAGTTGTCTCTGGCGAGTAAGAATGTCCTGCTCTTCCTGGTAGAGGGTGGGGAGGGCAGAGAATTTTTCTTGTGTCTGCTTCTTGTCAGTTGCTTTCAGCTCAATATAATCGTTATGCCAGAGGGGCATATTTTGGGGTAGTATACTCTGAACTTCTATATTTTACCACAAAATAAATAAATGAATAAAAGAGAAAAAGGTGTTGCTGTCCAATTAGATGAAGACATTAGGATTCATGTTGAGAAAGTGAGGGAGATCAAGAAGGGAAAATTAGTTAAGGGCAGCTTATAGACGTCAATTGCAGATGAAGGGCCTGTATCTTACTGCTTAGGCAGAGGGGAAACATGAAAAGATCGCTCTAGACTCCTCTTTCTTTGTTTTTAGGTGGGGGAGTGGTTCTTTTGGATGGTTAATATAAAATCAACATGTCCTATTTGATGAATGGGTAGAGTGCAGAGACAAAATTGTTGGAAGACTAGTCGAGGTCCTGAGCGTCTTACCTCAGTGGACACTTACGTAGTGGACACAGCAGGAGTGGGGAGCAAACGAAGAGTTTAACAGACAGCAGCAGAACTCACCAGTGAATGTAGGTGCAGACAGACAGCTGTCAGGAAGAAGGGATGGTTTGTAGTGAAGATGATTCATCCAATTTAACGTCTAAAGCACTGGCAAAATAGAGAGGTATAAAAGTTCACTAGACAATTGGAAATGCAAGCCTGGCACTCAGGACAGAGAAATGCACTGTTGGGGAATCCTCTGCTCACAGGTAGAAACTGGTACATTTTTCAAGGAGGAGAACTGAGGGAGAGAAGAGCCCAGGCAGGACCTATTAGAGGGATAGGAAGGGGGGTGGGTGAAGCAGGTAAAGCCCTCCTGTGGAACCATGGGAAGAGCATTTCAAGAAGGAGGAGGAAATGTTTTACTCTCCAGTGTCAAAACTGAAGCTGAAAAAGCAAGGCCACTGGGTTTGGCAGCAGGGAAGAAGCTGTAGTGGTTAGGACAGGACCTCAGCGACCACTGTCCCTCACGAACAGTCAGGGATGCAAGGCCTGGAGAGTGTTTTGGGGATTGAGGAGTTTGGGCCTTGGTATAAACTCAAAGGAGGAAGCCTTTACTGGAGAGAGATTCTATATGTTAAGGAAGTTGGAAAACTTGAAGGATCGAGATGCCAGGCAGTAGTTCTCTGCCAAAGCTCCTGTGCTAGAATCACTTGGGAGGCTTCGGACGATGCTGATGCCTGCGTACCTCTGCAGAGCGGTTAAATGTCCACTCTGCTTGGGCATCTGGATTTTGGAAGCACCTCGCCCCAGGGTGGTCGTAATATGCACCCAGATTGAAAGTCATTCTGCCAGATGGAGGAGGAGAAGGGTCTTGAGAGACGGAGGTGCTGTTGGAAAGAGGAAAGGTTGGGCAAAGATACAGACGCACATTTAGGGCCAAAGTAAGAAACAGCACCAAGCAGAGAAGAGAGAGAATTAAAAATCTTGACTTGGAAGGCCTTCCTCTTCTCAGTAGAGTAAAAGCTATGTTTTCTACAGAGAGGGGAGAGAGGAGGCTTGAGAGCCTGAGCAATTAGAAAAGGGTTAGGAACAAATTAGTGTCTTGGAGAATGTGGCAGAAGTTACTGAGATGAATAAAAGGATTGCTGAGCATCGGTCAGGACCACACAGAGGAGAGGAGCCGAAATGTATCATTGATCTGGTTGGCAGCTTTCTCCGGGAACAGTGCAGATTATCTACGTTTTGTTTAGAAGAAAATATCATTAAGAGGGTGTTCCTCCAGTCACTGGGTATTAGCATAGAGTAAGTCAAGGGGACAAGGATGCTGGGATTTGGCCGTGCTTGAGCAGCTGACCGGAGGGTCGGGCTTGGCACGCTAAGCCCTTCAGGGGCTGTGTCTCTGTCTTCTTCCCCACTTGTCCTCTACCACAGCAACACCTCCCCAGGGATCCAGGGTTCAGCCAGAGACTTTCTTTGTTCAAACCAGGACCTCTCCCACCTCTGCTGCTTTACTTATAAGGTCTGCTCTGCCTGAGTGTCCTTTTTTCTCTCCCCATAGCACTTGATTGCTCTACCTAAATTAGCACTTGCTCTGTGTTCAATTATTTCTGTTTCTTGGCCCACCTTCCCCAGCGGACTGTGAGCTTCCCATAAGACTATATCTTATTCATCCTATGCCTAGCAATAAACATTTGCTGAATGAAGAGCTGACTTACTTTCTCCATTCCCTATCCCTCCCGTTTAATTTGAGGGACTTGGAAAATGTGTAATGGATTGAATATTGTTAAATAAACAGGCATGCAAATATAAGAATGTAAGACAGATCCCTGTGCCTGAAGACCCAGGAGTTAGTTGAAGAAAAACCCGTACAAAAATACATGGTAGGCAGTGGTGAGGGGCATGAAAGGCATTAGGATAAATTGCTGTGGGAGTATAGAGCAGAGAAATCACTTTTATTTGGGGCAGTGCTCTGAGCCGAGAGGATGGACTCGAAAAGGTATTTGGGGGGAAGGTCTTTGAACTTCCTGGAACTGTAGTTGCGAAATTTTATGCGTAGTGCATATGTTCATTTTTTTCTGGGAGGAGGGTCCACAGGAGTAAATTTTCAAAGGAATACAAAGCCCCAAAGGTTAACCACCATAAGGGCTTCTCTCCACTGGGTCTATTTGGTGCATGGATTGAGGCAGCATGTGGAGACTGGGAGTGTTCCTTCACGACACATCCATCTCCTACAGGTATTTCCTTCGAGCCACCATCAGCCGCCGCCTCAATGATGTCGTCAAAGAGATGGACATTGTAGTCCACACACTCAGCACGTACCCAGAGTTGAACTCCTCCATCAAGATGGAGGTTGGGATCGAGGACTGCCTGCACATTGAGTTTGAGTATAATAAGTCCAAGTAAGTATCTGGGGCCCCACGGTCATGGAGAACTATTGAGGGAGGTTAAGATAGGACCTGATGAGAATACAAGCGGGTGGAGCCTTGGCTGGCTCATCGTGCCAGGCTATAGGGGAGGCCACTGACCTGGTACTGTGAATATATCTGCTGAAAGGTAGACCAGGAAATTAAACTTCATTTTACTTAAACTAAACTGAAATTAAGAAGGTACTACATTTAAGTTAAATATCCTGCATTGTCTTTCAAGGTCAAGCCAAACTGAGGTTATTTGTTTTGGTTGTAGATACAGCTCTTTCCTTCTGCTGGTGAGAATAATCTCAGAATACCATTCCTGTTAGCATTTGTATCCTATATACAGTATGTCTCTTAGAAATGAACATGAAGAAACCATGCAACGGCCATAGTTTGCTGCTTCCTCCTGAACTTAAATGAATTATAGCAAAGAACATCTGATGCCTTTTTGTAAAGGTCTTTAAATTATTCTAACTGGCAAGTTGGGAAGCCATGTACTTTTTAAACTGTCTGTTGTCTGAACAGGAACATATTTAAGTGCGGGGCGCCTGGGTGGCTCAGTTGGTTAAGCATCTGCCTTCAGCTCAGGTCATGATCCTGGGGTCGAGCCCCGTGTCGGGCTTCTTGCTCTGGAGGGAGTCTGCTTGTCCCTCTCTCTCTGCCGCTCCCCCTGCTTGTGCTCGCTCGCTCCCTCTCTCAAATAAATGAATTTTAAAAATCTTAAAAAAAAGAAAATATTTAAGTGCTTACAAATCACGAAACTTACTGACACTTCAAAAATGTACCACAAGCATCTTTCTTTTCAGTATATAATACATTCCTAAAAATGTTTGAAAATCAGATATGCAAAAGTAAAAGTGTATTCTATTCACAGAGAGCTAAAAAAAAGAAATTAGAGTCTCTAGGGTTCTTATCAGGGAGACGCTCATATCAGACCCACTATTATCCAGGAGGTCAGATAGTGGGGGTTAGGAACAGGGCTTTTTTAAAAACTAGCAATATACATGTTTCCTAGAACAGGGGTGAGGGGAAAGGCCTGTTTTTTCCCCTGCTCCTGGCCTGGAACCACTCGTGACCCAGAATGGGCCCTGCTTGGTGAGGCCCCACCTATGGAATGGGGTAGGGTGAGCTGGAAGGGAGGTTAATCTGGGCCAGGCAGGGACACGTAAGGAAGCAGCCCTCTGCCCCTTTCTCCTCACAGCCTCAGGGTTCTGTGGGCCTTCTGGAAAGGAGCCACCAAAAGTGTGTGCCCACCCCCGCTCCAGCTACCTAGTAAAAGGGGTGGCTGGCAGGCGGCGCCACCTTGTAGGAGGAGCACAAAGTAGCTGTCAGCACGATGTTCAAGACCACGTGTGGTATGTGAAGGGCGCTCTGGAGAGTCCATCCCCTGACCGCAGGAACTGGATGTTCAGACCTGTCCTGCCTTCTCAGAGCACGCTGCCGTGTAAGAGCACACTGTCTATATCATACAGTCCCATTCTGCCATTGGGGATTGCCCTAGGGGTAAGATTAGCAGGTACTATCATGTTTGTGGAGACAGGCTAGTGGGTTTCAAACACGTACAGAAAGGATGAAGTGAAAGAAGAGCGGGGCCCAGGGTTCTAGGCCCTCCACAGGAGTTTCTCATGTATTAATGCTTCCGCGTAGGATTTCATTTAGAATAAAGGAATGTTCCATTTATCAAAGTTTGAAAATCCCTAGAATCTATTATCTCTTAGCATTCCTTCTAAAATGCTGCAAGCAGCCTCCATTTTGATTTTGTAAGTGTTCTTAGATTATCTACTGAGAGTGTCTGCAGTCTTCCCAGTCAGACTGTGAGCAGAAAGGCAGCATGAAATAGTGGGGAGAACACAAGCCTAGGAATTAGGCACCTGGGTTCATATCCTGTGTCTGTCCCCTACTCAAATCCTGTTCAAGTGTCTATCTTCTTTGAACTTCCTTTTCTTCACCTGTAATATAAGGAGGTTAAATTCTAAAGTCCCTGCCAACACTCCTGTCCCATGATTTTGAGCTTCAGGTTTGAAGATTTTTCTCTCTTCCTATATGCCTGATACAGGGCTGTGCACATGCAGACCACTGGTACTCCAGACTAACTCAAAGAGAAATGCTGGAAAAGTCAGAAAGTGTTATGCAGCATGGCCAAATTCATAACAGCTCACAGAGCACAAACCGTGTGAGCAGGGCCCGGGGAGAAGGTGCTGATGGAGCATAATGCATGCATCTTGCTCAGCCGCTCCTGCCTGGGCTGTCACATCCAGCAGACAAAACTGGTTGCTGCAGGCAGCTGAGGCCCAGTTCCCAAAAGACATTTTGTGAGCTCAGAGAGAAAGAGCAAGACCTGGTTCCTGCATTTGTGGGGCTGGCCTCCCATACATCAGGACATCTAAAGCAATATAAACACAAAAGGTATAAAAGAAATAAACGTGCTGAAGAGATAGATCACATGGGCAAGCTATGATGGAACGGGTGATGTAACATCCTGTGAGTTGCATATGGAAAAACGGGACAGAAGTTACTATGATTCCGATAGAGAACATATTGGGAAATCATTCTACAAGGGCAGTTGTGGTAAAAACATGGGTGAGTGTGCACTGTGACTCCGTCTGCAGCCAACCTGCTTGGTGGTGTTCCCTCCCCCAAAACCCAGGAGACCTGGAAATGTGCAAAGTTTGGCTGCCGTATTCACATCTTATTTTCTCTTCCCCAGATACCACTTGAAAGATGTCATTGTAGGAAAGATCTACTTCCTCTTGGTGAGAATCAAAATCAAGCACATGGAGATAGATATCATCAAGCGGGAAACGACGGGCACAGGCCCCAATGTGTACCATGAGAACGACACGATAGCCAAGTACGAGATCATGGACGGGGCACCCGTGAGAGGTGGGCATGCTAGCACGCAGCCCGCGGCTGCCTCCCCCATCCCCCAAGGCCCCGCGCAGAGTTTCGGAGGGGCTCGAGGGGCTATACTGCTAAAGTAAGACTTCCTATTCACCTTCTCACTTTCTCATCCAAAATTGTTCACTGGGGACCCCAATAAACAGGAAAAGGAAGGCTGGGTATGTGGAACTCCAAGTTCCTTCCCCATCTTCACCCAGAAAAGCTTCACTTCGGCCTCACCTACATACTGAGCTTGTATTGGAGATTTCACCTCAAGAGTTAGGCCTCTTAAATAACAACAACAACAAAAGCTTGAAGAGTACTGGCTTAGCAGATACAGTTTGAACATTTTACTACTTTTTCCTATTGGCATTCTCTGCTGCTAGGGAGCAAGAGGTGAATGCAGAATAATCATTTGTGTTCCTCAGTTCTAGCTCTGGCAAAATGATTCATTCTCTGAATTCATTCACCAAGTGTAGATACTCTGGGCAGCACTTCTAGGTGCCACAGACAGCACTGGGAATGGGACAGAAGACAGCACCACCCTGTCCACCCCCAGAGCTGACATTACATCTGAAATGAATGGAGTGGAAAGCTTTGTTATTTGGGGAATCTGATTATTTGGGAGTAGCAGTCTTTTATGTTCTTTTGGCTCTGCAGCCACTGATCATGAAGAATGTATTTTTTCATTTAGAAGTGCTTGGTTACGCCAAGGTTTTATTCAGCTTATCCCCACGTGTGTGTTCCATGTGGAAGGAGGGGACAATGACAGCAGATTGAGTGTCACCATGCAGGTCCTTGGAGACAGGACTGAGCTCTCCTGACTCTCTGTATGTGCCATTTTTTCACCAGTTGTGCAAGTAGAGCCACTTGTCATTTTCTCTGAGAAATAAGACAAAACAGCAGATAATTAATGGCACATTTTATATTTAGCTTTAGACTACATTATAGGTTTGGCCTTTCTCAGTAGAATTACTGCCCTAATTTCATTTCACTTAAATTAGGAAAGGCAGGGTGTTAGAGCTGAAAGAGATCAAAAATACCATGTAGTCTGATCCCACAGTTTTCCACAAGAGAAAATTAAGGTCCAGAGAAAGCAATAGACTAACTCAGAAGTCATACAACTGGTTAATGGAGAACTAAGGCCATATTGAGGATTTTCTCTTTTCCAGACCACTATACCACCGTGCCAATCCATCTCAGAGTGGAGATGTATTTTGGGGGGCATACACTATTTAGGATGGAGGCAGGTGGCATCGAAATTGCTGGGTGACATGATGAGTTAGCTGGGGTTTGACAGTTGGCTTGTGAAAACCCAACGACTAGACACATTACATATCATCAAAAGATGCTTAGTAGTAGTATCCTGTGCTGTTCATACTCACGGGTTTCTGCATCGGGGCGGTGAGAGAAGACACAATGGGACCTGAAGTGGCACTGCAGAGTCACGTTTTGCTTCAGCAGATCACTGAGCCGCAGAATGCAATATTCCCACCAGGCAGAAGCATTCCCTTGAGTGTGCCATGACACGCTCAGGTGGCCTCTCCCCTGCTGTGGGCAGAGAGTGACTTGGTGTCAGGTTGGGTGGGCCACTTTCCCCTTCGCTCTGATACCTGCCTGGCCCTTACAGGAGAGTCCATTCCGATCCGGCTCTTCCTGGCGGGCTACGAGCTCACCCCCACCATGAGGGACATCAACAAGAAGTTCTCCGTGCGCTATTACCTCAATCTGGTGCTGATAGACGAAGAGGAACGGCGCTACTTCAAACAGCAGGTGAGTCCCGGGCACCTCCCCAAGACCCCTGGTGGCTCTAGAGCCAGAACAGGAAGGGCTTCATTCCTGCGAAGATCAGGTTCCATTTCAGACAGATTCAGCAGAACGGTACAGGGGAGAGAGTTTACTAGTCTCTATGCCACTTGTTGGTTCACCGAGAGGGAGTCCCACAGCAAGAATGGGGGTTCCCACTTGACACATTGAGTCTGCTTCCTCAGGCCCAGGCCCTGCGACCACTCTCCCCTCCCTGCCCACACCATCAGATGGAGCCCTGGGGTGGGATGGACAACTGCTGTCATCAGGGAGAGAGAAGCAGAGGAGGAAGTTGGGAGCCTCTGGGAACCCCCACCCCCATGCCTCCCTCTCAAGGTAGCATGTTGCCCCCCCCCCCCGTTCTGCAGGAAGTGGTGTTGTGGCGGAAAGGTGACATCGTACGGAAGAGCATGTCCCACCAGGCAGCCATCGCCTCACAACGCTTCGAGGGTACAGCCTCCCTGGGTGAGGTGCGGACCCCCAGCCAGCTGTCTGACAACAACAGCAGGCAGTAGGCCCCCAGAGCCAAGAAGCTGCTGGGCTTCCACCCCAGCACCCCCGTCTACCAAACACCAGCGGCTGGGGGAGGGGGAGGACAGTGTGATGCTCAACTGACCCGTAACTTGCAACCTGAAAACAAATCGTGTTTTGACTTAAATTCTTTTTTCTGAAGAACCTAAGGGGCTTGGGTTGGGAGGCAGTCTCCTTGAGATTCTGCGGCTGATGTGGGAATAGGGAGAGGTAGCATCCCGGTAGCTGGTCTCTCTGGGGAAAAGAGCCTTCTGTTGAGGCCTTCCGTGTGCGGCTGCCTTGCATTTTACAGGAGAGCAGAGAGCGGGCATCCGTGGCTCCTGGGTCTCTGAGCTTCCTGATACAGGATCTGAGCATGTCCCTGGGATTCTGAGCTGCCAGCAGGGCCCGGGGTAGTCACATCTTATTCTCTCCTCCACTGTCCCTACCCTACCCTAAATGGCAGGGGCGGGGGGAGACTCAAGATCAGGAAGCTACCTCTTTGGGAGTCTTGGATGTGGTGCTTTGAAGTTTCCACAAGCCACCTCCTTTCTGGCCTCTCACTGCTGGGACCCAGGCACCTCCCTTCTCCGTCTTCTACAGACTCTTAACCAGTAACGTCCTGGAACAGAAGCCTGTGGAAGGGCCTTTGGCTCTGGTCCCCTCACCTGTGAGAAATTCTGGGCACAGAGACAGCCTGGGGTCAGTGTCATGCGTGAATGGCAGCAGTGTCGAACACAGGAGGCTGGGCCGAGCGCACTGAGGAAGCAGTATGGTGACTGCTCCCCAGCCCCTGGGGCTGGATGGTTCTAGGGTATTGCTGTGTGGTACAGCAAGCCTAAACAAGGGCATCTGTTTCCCTTAAGAGATCCTGGGAAGGGGCCTTGATCTCTTTGCTTCCCTAAGAATAAATCCTCATCACTCCTTGTTCTCCTTCCATTTAGTTTCTGGGAGTTGGGGCTTGGAAATTTCTTACTGTTGCCCATGTCCTCTCCTCTCTGAGTTTCAGGAGGGAGATGAGAGCCTCAGCAGAAGACTCTGCTACACAACTTCAGAATAATTCTGCTTGCCAAATTATGTCTTCATCCTCACCAGTTGACTGACCAGAGTTTAGGACCATTGATGTTTTTGTTTAAAAACGTATATAAAAACTCTTGTGGGTATTCTTGTTATGCTAAAGGAGAAGGGGACATCCCTCTGTTGCACTGTGTGTGGGCCTATTGGAGTAAAGGTGTTGACATCCTTTTCTGCCTCATCTGGAAATGACCTGCGGGCCTCCCTTCCCTTCAGTCAGACCCCACTGGCCAATGAGTACAATATTCGGTGGTCCGAGTTGTCCGTAGTTGGGAAAGCAGAGGGGTTGGTTCCTGTTGTCATCCTTTAGTGTGGAAAATTCGCGCTCCTCTTTTCCTCAGCAATCAGTGCAGTCATGGGCCTCTGACTGGGCAGGGCTCCTGGGTCAGGACTGAGACTGGTGGAAAAGATACTGGGATGACACTTGAGGTTGACTGGGGACAGCAGGACCAAGGAAAGTAAGGTGGTTCCCCCCCATGCTGGACCCCGAGTACAGGTGCGACGGACAATCCCATGGGATCAGGATTACCCATCCAGCTGCCCCTGGATTACTTAATCAAGGTTGGGCCATAAGTGTATGGGGGAGGCAGGTTCTGTGTTCCTTGCCTTTTCCACAGGAGATTAAGCTCTGGGGGGCCTCCCAGAATAGCTGGTATTCTAACTAGAAAGGACCTGTTAATTCCTCTGCCTCCCAACTGACAACCCAAATTCATTTTCCAACTTTCCTAACATCTTAAACCTTTCCTCTGGGAGAACTAGAAGGTAGAATTTGATTTTATTCTCTCAGGAGCTGTGCATAAGCCAGGTCTTCTGTTTTCCCTCACTCTGCCCCCATTCACTCCTTGTCTGTGCAACTGTGGTGAGGGGAGGCCTCGCCCCCACCTTTACAGGTCCCCATACCTGGGAGTGCATAGGTACTAAACCAAGCAGTGCAACTTGTAATTAAGCAGCTGCAGCGTTTACATGTTTCTTAATGTGTCGTCTTTTCAATGGCTGTATTTTAAAAAAAAAAAGAAAACAAAAACACTTGTTTCAGTTGTCTCTGATTAAAGGAAGCCCCTGTGGCTTGGAGGCATTGTGTCCATGGTCCACCAGGGTCTGTGGTTTGTCTTACACTGTCCCACTCACACCCAAGGGGCGATAGACTCCCACCCTGATCCAGCACAACACCTGCCTTCACCATGGCTGTGGTCCCTGGTGAACAGTGATGTTTTATTAACACCCGTTTTATACAAGCACATGCTGAGAAAGGAATTCCAGTTGTACCCTCATCTGGCAACCTGTGCAGAAACTGCTGATGGTTTACACCCCTATGGGGCCCAGACGACTTCAGGAGCAGGTGTGGATGGCCGGTGTGGAAAGACAAAAGTTCGTTTCAGTAGGTGGTAACAGACTGAACCCTGCACCCTGGTATTTGCTACAGTAAAGAAGATGGTAGAGGTAAGCTTGCATCTTACCGAGTGGCAGAAGATCTCCAGTGGAGTATTCTATTCCAATGCCATTTTAAAAGAAAAGCTTCCCAAATTTGATATTAATGTTTTATTGGAAAAGGTACATGAAAACCACGCAAGGTGCCACACACCTTCGTTTGTCTTATAAAAGCTTGACTTCTTTGGAGTAATGGCTTGCCCATTCCAGCAACAGTGTCCCGGTTAACTTGGCTCCTTTTCTTCCAGGCTCAAAATAAAATCAAACTCCTCTACCAAAGAAGTGGAGAAGAAAGCAAAGTATTAGGTGTGTGTCTCCTCTTGAATAGGGAAGTTGTGCCGGGCATTTCACCCTGTTACTGAGGCAGGTAGTCATTCATCCAAAAACTATTTATGGAGTGTTTTACTATGTGCCAAGCACTGCTGGGTGGTGGGTACATAGTTAACGGGTAACTCCAGACATGTTTCCTCCCTCATGGATGTTACAGGTGAGGAGACAGGCTCAGAAAAGTTAAATACTGGGCCCAATAAATCACTAGTAAATGTTGAGTTCATGGAGTCCTCCTGGTATGTGGATAATATAAAGCAAAGGGCCCGCTCTTACCTCGAGTCAGGGGCTGAACTGAGAGTCTCTGGCGAGTGAAGAGAGCCATATTTTTTAAGGGGCCTCCAGTGGTTTTGTGAGCTTGGTAATGGGTTTTGAGCTCAGCCAGGGTGATGTAACGCTTCATCATCCGAACAAACTGTACATCCACCTATATGGCAGAAAGACATGTTCAGGTAGATTCTGTCCACTGTGTGTCTTAGCTTCTTGTGGGAGGTTCTTATGGGCAGGGCTGCCAGTGTTCTGTTCTTATCCCCAAAGCCAGGGTAACCTCATCTAAGTGTAAGAGCCAGACTCTGTACCTTGACCTAAAGACACCGCACACCTTCTTCCTCCCTCTCTTTGTCCATCCTTTTCCTCTCATGAAATAGGAAAAATAGTTGTCTTTACCATGGACCATTTGGGGTTGTCTTCTTTGCTGGATGGGTCATAATGGGGATTGTTTTTCTCAAACTGTGTGTGGTCTGGGTAAGCCTCCTTCACAATCTGAAACCAAAACCAAGTCTCTAATCATATGCCTGTACAGTCAGCTCCATGGCCAATTTTTAATTCAAGTCCAGCTTTCACTTCTGACCCTGCACATACTCAGCTCTTTTGTTTTGCTATAGAGCCACTATATCTGGAAATAATACACAGTCTAGAGCAAGCATAGGAAATCAAAGCTGTTTTGACAGAAATCTTAAAAGTAGGTTTTAAAACCAAGTATTAAAGGTTATTATTGGTACCACTGTTTTCCCACCTGCAGTTAATAACCTTTTCCTAATAACTTCTGGTTTGAAAGAGCTATCATCAGGTCTGCTTTTGAGTGAAAGACCAAGGCACAGAAATGAAGAGACGTCTGTACCAGTGGGACCTGAAATGAGGCCTGCCTTGTTATAGTCCTTGCTGGACTGGAAGGGGCCAGGGTGGTTTTTCCATATTCTTGTGACATCAGGGATGGGGAGGAGAGTACTTCCTTTTTGTTACTGATCTAAGCTGTGTTCCTTTATATCTGTATGAGTAAGTCTCCCTGAAGGGAGAGGGATTAAGACCAACGCTTGTACAACTAACCTTCACAAGTCCTGCGATGCCTGGCTCTTTGCAGTTGCTATGGTAGAAGAACGCTTCTTGCCCCAGCTGCATGGCTCGCAGGAAGTTCCGGGCCTACCCCAGGGGAAAATAAACAACTATCCTCTTCACCCGCTGGAAAACACTAGTTAGTGCAAATCAAGTCTGCTTCTATTAGATGAGTTTTTCTTTTTTGCAGCTTCTCCCCAATTCAATACTTGCCTTTGCCAAGACACCCAGACTTGTATGCAGACACTGACCAGAACACAGGCCATTCGTAAACTGCATACAGAGGAATTAAGGTGGTTTTGAATACATGTTTAGGGTTGGGATCTGGGGAAAAAACAATGCTGACCAAGAGATTTTGCTACTGAATAAGTCCCAGGAAGGAGGCAGGCATCTCTCCGACCCCAGGTCTCGGGCCCTGCTCTTACCCTCTTACCTGGTAGTTGCGAACACCATCCCAGCATGCTGTCTGCTTGGGCTGTGCTTTAAGATCCTCAATGCTGAACTAGGCAACAGGAAATGAATTCATCCATTAAACAGTCTTGGGGCCAGCTGGTAATATATGGAAGTAGACAGTTTCTTCCCCTGTGTTGAGGGTACTGCTTGCTGTAGTGGAAGTCTGTAGTTTACTGGGAAGTGGTTCCACAGAGCCACTTCTATTGGGCAAATGTAGAGTAAGCTTTGCGTTTCCTTGTTATCCTTGCTAATTAAAAGGACTAGATGAATAGATAATCCAGATGATAAAATAATCTGTTGGTTATTTGTATTTCACTCATTAAAGTATTATATATTTCTATCTTCTCTAGGCTGTTATTAAAATTGATTTATATTAATTCACTGAATATACGGTTGGCAGAGAGATACATAGGATTATGGTAGGTTTAGGTGGCAAGAACAAGGCAACAAGATTGAAATGTTGCCCAGGTCAGGGGTTGGCAAACTACAGCTTTGTGCCCATGCCTGATTTTGTAAATAGTTTTATTGGAGCACAACCACACCATCTGATTACATGTTGCCCAGAGCCACTTTCTTGCAGCAACAGAGCTGAAACAGCAACTGTAGGACCGGAAAACCTAAAATATTATCTGGCCTTTTATGGAAAAAGTTTGTCATGCCCTGCCCTACATAGAGGATTCACAAAACAGATAGTTGCTGGTAATAAGTCCTGCTGATTTTATTCCTTATAATCTTTTCCCTAACCCTACCCTTCAGAGAAGCTGGTGATGGAACCCTGTGGTGTCCCATATTCACTTCTTATCTGAAAAAACAGCCCGAAAGGGATTAAGAGAGGTACCTGGTCTCACCTTCACATCTACACCTTTCTCTAGTCGGCTTTCTGGCTCAGACTTCATCAGCCAGTAACTGCTTAGATTCTTCCCACAGTTTTTAGAGGCTGAAGTCTTCTCAGGGCTGGAGTTACCCAATGTAGCTGATGTACCTACTGGGTTCTTAGTCTTGGTACGTTTTCCTGCTGGCCCCTTATTGTCTGCAATAGAAGCAAAAAGAAGAAACTGGTCATGCCTGCTGAGAAGTAATGCTCCGTTGTGGAGAAAGCACATACTTTGGAGTCAGCCCTGGATCCAAATCGTGGATCTGTCAATAAGTGGCAGTAGCAGCTGAATTGCTGAACTTTAGTTTATCTATAAAAATGGGACAGGAATGCCCACCTTACAGGGTATCTCCTGGATTATACATTCAGTGAGATAAGAATAGTGTATGTGGTTGGGGGTTAGGACTGACAAGAGTCCCTGGTTTCTATTAAGTAAATTCTTTTCTTTCCCTCACTTCTGGGCCTTTGCTGAGGCTCTCTCTACAATAAGGAAACCGAGCACCTACTCCACAGACTTATTTTGAAGATTAAATAAGGTAGTGCAAACAATGGGCTTAAATAATGGCTGACGTTATAATAAATGCTCGGTAAATACTATCATCACCATCTCATGGTTCTTTTTTGCTTGCTCACTGTGCTTTGTGGCCTGCTCCTTGAAGATGCCAAGAAATGCTGGATAAGACAGCTCATATTGGACTTTGTAGACATGGCAAAGATGATTTTTTCCAAAGAGAATTAGAGAAAATGTGCCTGGAACGTAGTAGGCACTCAATAGCTAACAGTTGTTCAGTTCTTACTATGTAAGCTCTATTTGTTACCCTAACAGTAACTCAGTGAATCTACATAATGTATGAGATGTCTGTTCCTCTGCTAAATGTGTCCCAGGTTACACATTTCAGTAAACAGTATGATCAGGAACTGTACCCTGGTCTATCTGAATCCACACTTAATGACTATACCACACCACCTCTGAATTAAGTCCCAGCTCCTACATCAGCTCTCATTATCATTTATAGATGTCTAGTAGTTAGATCCTCCCTAGCCTAGTTTTTAGGTGGCTCCTTTGGAGTTAAGCACACTGCAAACACCATTATGTGTTGTTAAGTAACACAATGTGTTGTAGTCAATCCAAAACCACTTTCTCTACCTTCAATTGCTTTGTTCCTGTTCTTCATCTTCCATATAAGATGAATATAAAAACAGCATCGCATTTTCTTTGCCTGTGGAAAGCTTTCCCATTCTTTAAGGATGGACTCAAGTTCCACTTCCTTCTCAAGGTGTTCCTGCTCTCATACACTTAGCCATGGTTTCCTAAGACCCTTTCACTTATGTCTGCATTTTCCATGAGAACACAACTGTATGTTCCTTACCTTTGTACAAGCCACCACGTATCTACACCAAACAGCTACTGCTTCAATAAACAGAAGAGGCTCTGGGTATAAGCTCGGTGGGAGGAGGAAAGGAGAAGATGGAGGGCGATTAGGGATAACATTAACAAAAAACGATCCACAAAGGATTCCCCCCACAGGCAGGGAGTTGAAAGTGAACAGTATTTAAGATTTATTTATTAACTTGAGAGAGAAAGAGTGCGTGAGAGCCTGGGTATGAGCAGAGGGAGAGGGACGAGAAGCAGACTCCCCGCTGAGTATGGGGCGCAAGTGGGGCTCGATCCCACCCGAAGATCATAACCTGAGCGGAAAACCGGAGTCCCACGCTCAACCGACTGAGCCACCCAGGTGCCCTGAAAGTGAACAGTATTAAACAGATCCTAGAGAAACTTTCTTTACAGGGCTGCCTTTTTGCAGCCTGGGTGCAGCTCACCTGGCCCAGTAGGCCCAGCAGCCCCGGCGAGCCTCTTCCGGGGTTTCGGCATGGTTTCCCTGCGGGGACTGAAGAGCAGAAGATTCCAAATCAACCGAGAGAAACAAGACGCAGTTCTGTTGCCTGCCCCCAGACACCTGCGCAGAGCAAGATGGAGACAATGAGAGGAATCGGAGTCTCAGCCCCGAGGGACTTTTGCGTAAAACAGATGCAACTGGACTTGGGCCTCTCAAATCCATCCCAGTTATCTCCGCCCCCATTTCCATCTTGCATAACCTGCGCTAAAGTCTCCTCGGTTCTCTCCCTGATCCTTCTCTCATTCAGTCACCATTCTCCCAAGCCACTGATTCCACGATTCCGCAGGCAGAACCCCACCCAGGCGCCGAAAGGCCGGCACTGAGTCCCCCAGCCTAAGTAACACACGGCCCTTTTTCGCCACGGCCTTGGGGTATCTGGGAGTGGTAGTCCTGCTCCTCGGGCAGGCCCGCCTGAGTCCGGGCCGCGAGAGCCGCCGGATGCACTACAGCTCCCAGGGTGCACTGCGGGACCTGGACGGTGCACGGTGTCTGGTTGATGCACTGGCGCGGGTCACTGCCGGCTGGTTCTGGCTGGAGGAGGGGCTGCTAACATGTTGCGGAGCGGCTGCTGGCGGCTGAGAGGGTGGCTCTACTGCCCGCGCGGCGCTCTGCGGGTCCCCGCCAAGAGCGGCCGCCGGGGCTTGGTGTCCTGCATAGATCGTAAGACTCACCCCGCCGGTGCAGGTGTCCGGCCCCGGGCGGGGAGGGCTGAGCGCCCACAGAGCGCTGGTCACCCCCGGCTCGCCCTGAGCGGTCACCTGGGCCCCCCCCCCCCCAGCCCTACCTGCCCCCTCCTGAGTGGGCTTCCCCTGCTGGCTGGTCTCCCCATTCTGTCCACCTGGCTGGCTTCTCTGGCCGCCCTCACTCCCTGCGGTCTCCATCTGTTTCGCCCCTGGGCCTCTCTGGTACTCCTGCATCCGCCCCCAAACTTCTGGGCGGGAAGCCTGGCGGCCGAAACACGTGCTCCAGGCGGTCCTCCGCCTTTTTAGCTGTCTTCCCTCCTGCCCACGTCACAGGGTCCTCTCTGAAGATAAATGAAGATAGGAAAATGCAACTTAACCTTTGTTGCTGATGATATTTGTTAATTGTTCAGGTCTTCCAAAAACGTACTATCAGCCTCTTGATATCAGGTTTAATAAGTAAATTCATTTACTTATGAATACACTAACCAAGGGTTTTGTAATGATCCTCACAACTCTGAGGCAGATTCTCTTCTTATACCTACTTTCAAATAAGTAGTGGGTGCATAAAAACTCCTGGCTTTGTTTTGTTTTGTCTTGTCTTAATCCTAGATCATTTACAGTCGGGTAGTAAAGATGTAAATAGATTGGGGCTGGTTGTGGTAGATGAAGCACTGTTCCTTCTTTAAGTGATACAGGATTTGATCAGATAAATTTTGCGATTTACCACCTGTAGTTATAAAACACTTTTACTGTTGAAATTCCCGTTGAAAAATAATTATTATTGAAAGTGGGAAACTACCCACAGTTGACAGACCTGAATGTCTTCAGGCACCAAGCAAATAATTTGGATGCAAGTAACGGGGAGTGATGGGGGCCTAGGCCCACTGGGGATACCCGGCCACTGTGTGACTCTGTCCAGTGCCAAATAATTTTTCTTCTGAAAAAAAAATTCTTTTTAATAAATGTCGCTCTTCTTTATAACAGATTTGGTATGAATCTCTTAGATTGACACCCAGATCTATGACATACACTAGTATAGAACACCGTTTTCTTCTCCGTGTCCTAAAACTCCTTCACAAAGTGCTGCCCGTTCTAGCAATTAGAATTAGGTAAATGAGGTCACCCTTGCTGATACCAAGGCAAATAAGGAGTTGTCCTGGCAACAAATAGATTAAATATTTAATAGGCTAATATTAAATAATAACAGATAGGTTACATATGCTGGAGTATTTCCAGCAGCTGGTTGTGTAGCTTTGGCCAGTGAGGTACTTTTACATCTTTTTAAAAGAAAGTACCTCTTAATTAGTAAAATGAAAGGAAACTGCCTTTTCAATGTATCATTCTCCATATTACAATATCAAATTAATGGGAGTGATTAACATTTGTTTCATTGCATATTTTAATAAGTGAAAAATGATTTTTAAGATAATTATGATTTGTATTTTATATGTTGTACATATTCATTATGCATACTTCCCTCATTCTACAAATGAGGAAATTTATTCAGTGTCTAGTGCAGCCCCCTCATTTGACAATGGGATAACCGAAGTTGATTGAGGTACCTGACTTACTAAAAGTTGTACATTTAATAACATCCTTGTCTAGTGCTCTTCCACTACATTTTGCTGCAACATCCCAAGCATTCTTTGAAACATGAAGACTCTCAAATAAAACTGTTGATTCTCTAGTTAGGTTTCTACTTTGGATGCATTTAAAGATTCTTATATTATTTAGAGTTTTTGTTTTGTTTTTTGTTTTTTTTGCCCATTGCTTACACTTAGGTTGCTATACAGTGAAGGGTTTCCTCATCTCCTTTGGGCCCTTTTTCTTTTTTCTTTTCTTTTCTTTTCTTTTTTCTTTTCTTCTGAGACCGAGCGTGTGCATGTATAGGCATGTGGCGGGGGGGGCAGAGGGAGAGGGAGAGAGGGAAGCTTTTTTTATTTAAATTCAATTAACAAATAAGTTATTATTATTTTCATACATAGAGATCAGTGATACATCAGTCTTATATAACACCCAGTGCTCATTACATCACATGCCCTTCTTAATGTCCATCACCCAGGTACCCCATTCCCCCATCTCCCTCCCCTTCAGCAACCCTCAGTTTGTTTCCTGTGATTAAGAGTCTCTTATGGTTGGTCTCCCTCTTTGATTTCATCTTGTTTATTTTTTCCTGTCTTCCCCTATGATCCTTTGTTTTGTTTCTTAAAATCCACATATCAGTGAGATCATATGATAATTGTCTTTCTCTGATTGACTTAATTCACTTTGCATAATACCCTCTAGTTCCAACCACATTGTTGCAAATGGCAAGATTTCTTTTGTGTGTGTGTGGGTGTGTGTGTGTGGCTGAGTAGTATTCCATTGTTTATATATACACCACATATTCTTTATCCATTCATCTGTCGATGGACATCTGGGCTCTTTCCATAGTTTAGCTATTGTGGACATTGCTGCTATAAACATTGGGGTGCAGGTGCCCCTTCAGATCCCTACATTTGTATCTTTGGGGTAAATACTCAGTAGTGCAATTGCTGGGTCATAGGGTAGCTCTATTTTCAACTTTTTGAGGAACCTCCATACTGTTTACCAGAGTGGCTGCACCAGCTTGCATTCCCACCAACAGTGTAGGAGGGTTTCCCTTTCTCTGCATCCGGGAAAGAGAATCTTAAGCAAGCTCCACGTCCAGGACAGAACCCAACCCGGGCTGGATCTCATGACCCTGAGATCGTGACCTGAGCCGAAATCAAGAGTCAGATGCTTAATGGACAGAGCCACTCAGGAGCCTCAGGCCCTTTTTCTATTTAGCTTTACCACTTTACATTTTACTGTGTGTGTTGGCTTCTTGAACTCTTGCTAGTAACTCCGGCCAACTTTGTGAAGTCTGGTTTTTGTTTTGTTTGTTTTTAATGTATTCTGGGAATGCGGGTATTTTTACTTAGTTACCATGCTTTCTTGTATATAATTTGCTTCTTAACTTGCCTTTTCTACTTTTTTTCCACCAAGCAGTGCTCTCATTTTATTAGCATTCCCTTATCAAAAATTGGGTTGGATATTATATTTCAAAATGTGTAATTATGTTGTATATACTTGCACATAAGATTTGCATACATCTATTCCCTGTTGTTTACTTAGAATGCAATTCAAACCTATTTCTTAAACATTTTGTTTCTTGAACTACTTGTTTTACTCTAATAATAATAATAGTAAACGTTTGTTGAGCTCTTGCTGGGACTGAAATTCTGTAGCACCTCTCTTTATGCTGTAGGATTGACATTATTACCATTTATGATAGCCTTTGTGTGAATGGACTGTATTCATCTTTGTAACCCCAGCACTGTTCCATAGTAGACATTCAATAATTATTCTTTTGTGAATGGTCTTTGAGCTATGATCTATAAGAGCATTTTTGCAAGACTTCTGCAAACAAATAACCTGACTCTCAGTCAGGAACTGTGAAGTGTTCGTCCCTAACTGTATTCCTGTGAGTAATAACCAACATAAATTTCTGCTCTAGGCTTCTCAAAGTAGCCTAATGTCTAATCCTCACAAGTATTCCTTTCTGAGTTTCCTTAATACAGACAGACTGCTTTCTCCCTAATGCAGACAGACTGCTTTCTCCTGGAAGTAATAGCCAGCCATTACTGCTCCCCATGCTGCCTGCCCTAGAGAAACAGACTCTGCCATCTGCTCTTCTTCTCTATTGGAAGTATTGTGCATCACTATTAGGCGCTGAAATAAATTATTGTCGAGTGTGGCTCCATAGTCTTACTTTAACGCTCTTTAGCATCACTCCATAATGACCACATCTTTAGCACTAAAGGATGAAACCTGAGAAGGTAATACAGACCCCTGCCCTTCTTTCTGCCTTACCTTTTACAGCCACCGCTGTACCTCAGGGCTTCACTTGGAAAAGTATAGGCATACACTCTATTTTTTCTTACACACCTTCGGCAGGTGGTCCTTTCAAAATGACAGTAGTAAGAGACAACAAAAGAGACATAAATATGAACAATGTAAGTCTTGATTCACCCTGTGTAGGTTGCTGATCCTGATGTAGGCTCCCAGGATTTGTGGTCCCATCTTTTCTAAATTTGCTATACTATCCCAAAAAGGTGGTTGTTTTCACGGGAGCTTTGCCTGCTGCTACCTGGAAGTCTGTATCACTTTGCAAAATAGGCAAAATATTTTATACCTTACTTAACTAGCTAGTTGACTTGGATGTCTGCTTTCTAATTCAGTCTGATCTTACTCTATGCAGTTTTTTTAAAAATCTGTAAAAAGTGTTCATGTCATTTGGGCAACTGGCCACTTAAAGAAAATGTATGAAGTAATGATATTGTGAATTGATAGTAATTCTGTTTACGTTGGTAGATATAGTTCTCTTTCTCCTGAAGAGTGTCACCTCTGATTAAGTACTACTACGGTGTAGTCTTTTATTAGATGTTTAAGGTTCGAGAGAAACTTCTCCTAATGAGGCCATACTGCCTACCTGTTGATGTCAGTCAATTCATTGTCCTTAGCTTTTAAGTATCTTAAACCCAAAAGTGAAGAAATTACCCAAAGTCACATCACTGATGGTTTATGATAGAAAATGTTCTGAGAATTCTGAGTCCATTGGGTAAAAACCGATATAGTGAGGCCTTAACCATGTTTTCAACACTGGAAGACTTTTTTTTCATCATCAATGTTTATCAGCGAATGTCTGAGATTTGCCAAATGCACAGCCTTATTAGAGGATCTTTTCCTTAATTTGAAAGGTAAACCAAAGTATATATATCTTCCTTTCCAATTGATCTTTTAAAATGGATATGTTGAGACAGACAGACAGCAATAGAGATTCATAGATAGGACAGATTTTCCCAGGACACCAATACAGAAAAGGCAGGACATCCTAAAGGAAAAAAAAAAAAAGTTTACCATTAATTTGAGGGTCAGTGTGTGTTTACTATTTTTTAATGTGGATTTATGAGGAGGAAGAGATAAGTAAGGGTACTGAAAGAATAAGCAGTTAGGAGGCAAATGAAGCCAGCCGATCCACTGGGGAGGAAAGAAGAAGGGAAAAGGAGATGATACATCAGAGAACTCATTAATGGTAGACAAGGCCATTCTATGGATGTTAAAGGTTATACTGTATAAGAGAAATGCTACAGTGCGTCCCTGTCTCAACTTCATGTTTCTCGATCTTGGCACTACTCTTCCCTGACCCCTGTCCTGGAACCAAATATATGCAATCTTACCCACAGCTTCCATGGGACTGAATGAAGAACAGAAAGAATTTCAGAAAGTGGCCTTTAACTTTGCTACCCGGGAGATGGCTCCACATATGGCAGAGTGGGACCAGAAGGTGGGAGTTTTCCTTGTGGCTAGACGTTCCAACAAATGCCTCCTGTGGTGACCCTGTCTTCATCCCCTTTTAGACCTAACTGTTCCATGTTTATTCTCCTTGCACAACTCTTACTGCAAATGGAAGTACTGGTAATGTTGTGATTCCTATCCTCATCTTGTAGAGACTAGTTTTGTTTTTGTTTTTGTTTTTCTAATTGTACAAAGATTTAGACACTCTTAAAACCAAGGCAATTCTATGGATAATTAAAAGGAACTTTAATGCTAGAAAACCAGTGCTTATAGAATGCATTTTAACTGCTACTATAGATAACAAATACCCTATTAAGTTAATATATACACGCTCCCAAATGCAAACATCTTAATCCCTCATTATGCCCTTTAATGAAAAGTCCATCTGTGAATCCCTTACTGATGACCCTGTTCTCTTTTGTGCGTAGGAGTTGTTCCCAGTGGACGCAATGCGGAAAGCTGCTCAGCTCGGCTTTGGGGGAGTCTACGTACGAACAGATGTAGGTGGGTCTGGACTGTCACGGCTCGATACATCTGTCATCTTTGAGGCCTTGGCTACAGGCTGCACCAGCACCACAGCCTATATAAGCATCCACAAGTGAGTGTCAAAAGCTTGGTGAGCACAGTGAAGTTCTCATCGGGTTGACTGGGAAATTTTAGGAAATTTTGGAAAAGTTCATCTTTTCAAGTTGATTGTCATTGAGGAACCAGACGGGGCACCTGGGTTGCTCGGCTCAGTCAATTAAGTGTCCGACTCTTGATTTCAGCTCAGGCTGTGATCTCAGGGTCATGGGATTGAGCCCCGTGTCACACTCCACACTGGGCATAGAGCCTGTTTGGGATTCTCTCTCTCTCTCTCTGCTCCCCCAATTCCTTACGAGCACATGCACTCCCTCAAAAAAAGAAAAAAAGTTCACTCTAGGTCTGCTGCTGCCTCTTGGACTTGAATCTGCCATCTTGTATGTTGCTTAGAGAATGTCTCTCCGCCTTCTCCCAAATCCTAGATTGAACTGGAAGCAAACAGACTTCTCCAGGAGGATGGTCAGGGCCCTGTTCCTGTCTTCCTCAGCCCCTAGGATGAAGCCCCCAGGAATTTGTCAAAATACATATAACTGTTTGATTTTTAGGGAAGTCACTTAACCTAGAAGTAGCATGAACATCCAAGTGAGAAACACTTTGGCCCTGGTTATCTCTGGGTAGTACATGTTCCACGAATATGTTTTAACCCAGGCCTTTCCTTTAAAGTCACATCTTCTCAGTGGCAACTTTTCTCTTCCCACTCTCTTCCTCTTCACTCTGCTTTGCGGCTTGTGCTTTCCTTCCCCATCCCTCCCCCCTCAGATTTCCTCTTCTCCGTATTAACTCTATCATTATCTTTTCTCCTTGGGGTACCTGTCAGCATGTGTGTCTGGATGATTGATACCTTTGGAAGTGAGGAACAGAGGCACAGATTTTGCCCACCGCTCTGTACCATGGAGAAGTTTGCTTCCTACTGCCTCACTGAGCCAGGTGGGTTTGCCATACCGCCAGCAAAACGTAGCAGGGGATGCTGCTCAGGCGAAATCACTGAGCACTCTTTCGTCCCCTCGATACCTATAACCCTTGTTTACCATGAAGTTGGGTCATGGAGGAACACATTCCCATGGCCTGATGTCACAAGCCTAAGAACGCTGTAGGGCAGAGTCTCTCCAGGCTGCCGATTGGAGCCTCCTTGTACTCAGTGTGATGGGAGATGGAAAATGGTCTCATTGCTGTCCACAGTTTTCACCAAATACAGAGAGTTCCTCCAGCTGTCTGCATTTTAAAGTGTGAAATGCTAAGCTGTTGGTTATCAGGGAAGATTTCTTTGGAAGTGGAACCGTGCTGGGGCCCCCTTACTTTCACTGACTTTCTCTCCCACCCTCTCTGCTTCCTTTTGATCCTCGCCTTAGGAAGTGGTAGTGATGCTGCCTCCCTTTTGACCTCAGCAAAACGACAAGGAGATCATTACATCCTCAATGGTTCCAAGGTACCAGCATGCCCACCTTACAGAACACCTTAGAGATTATGCCCATCTTCATGCTGACATTGCCTGGATCCTTGCTATCTGCAAGTTAATGTTTCCTAGGAGTTTTACACATTGAATAGAGAACCTCTGACCTATTTCCCTTTATTTACCTTCACTTTCTCGCTCTTCTGATCTGAGTCCAGATAATCTCGCTCCTTTCTGTCTATCCTTTTTATAGTCTCATCAGCTAGATCCCTGATTCCCCAGTCAGCACAGGTTCTTTTTACCTCTCCTTCATTTCTCTGTGCCATCATGCCTCTTAGTGTCCTACTGTCGGAAGGACTCTGATTGCTTTCCCAGGTGTTAGGCTCCAGGGACAGATGTGTTTCCTGATCCCTATACACCCCCTCTCCAACCCTCAGGCCTTCATCAGTGGTGGAGGTGAATCAGACATCTACGTGGTCATGTGCCGAACAGGAGGGCCAGGCCCCAAAGGCATCTCTTGTATAGTTGTGGAGAAGGGGACCCCTGGCCTTAGCTTTGGCAAGAAGGAAAAAAAGGTGAGTGGCTATTGGACAGGAAACAATTGAAGTTCAAACAATCCAAGAGTCTGCCACCTGCCAGACCAACCTCTGTTCTATTTCAAGGAATAGTTTACATTCTTGCTAACTTGACTTGGACATGGTTGCTTCTATTAGGATTTCAACAGAAGCATATGGAATAGAATGGGGCATGGCTGAAGGAATACCACACCACTGGCAAAATGGCAGAGTGTGCCAGTAAGTTTCATGAGCTGCCTATCTTTTTAGTGTGAGGGATTTCTCTGACATCTGTACCGCCTCCACTTTTGGCCTGTGTTTCTTATTCAGCTTCTTATTTTGGCACATTCTTTTATCCCAGGAAGAAATATTTACAGATCTGGTGGTGACTACAAGTCTGGGATGAAAAGCATATGGGCCACTTTTCTTTAAATAAAAATAAAATAAAACTCATTGGAGATGATCGTTAGTGTTTCAGTCATGTAAGAGGGAGAGTGTTTCCATAGGTGCTTTGAAAAGACGTTCCTAGGATATAGCAATCCCATAGCCAGACCATGAAGAGTAGAAGTGTGATTCCATAGCTGTAGCCGGTGGTAATGAGACCCATTCAGATTTGTTAGGCCGGGGGACCAGAATAATCATATCCCTCCAATATATACTGTTATAGTTAGGATTTGGGGGCAGAAGTCAGGTAATGAAATGACCCCTAACTATACTCTCCTTTCATAGCTCCTAGGGTTTCCATATTTCCCCTCATGAGCTTTCCTGATATTTTATAAACTGCAAAGAGTTAGAGGTTTTAGGGCCCCTTTTCATTTATTAGTATAGTAGGTTTTTACTAGATTCCTACTATGTGCAAAGCATGATGCTGGCTCCTGGGGTGAAGGAGGATACAGAAGTTACTCCTAGCCTTATTTGAAATTATAAGACATATTACTATTACGTTGTCTTATCTGTATAAGGTATATAAGCTGTAATTGTGGCATATAACTTGTATATGTGACATGTAAGATATACAGCTGTAGAATATCTTAAATCTAGGAATGTCTCCTTTGGGTCATACAACATGGACTGACTTACATAGTCTGACACATAATGTTACAGGTTCAAGTTATACCGATTTAGGTTGTTTGTGCTTATAAAGGCAGTGATGATTGTTTCAACACACATAGGTAGTATCCATCTCAGTATTTGTGATGTCTGTTGACAGAATTACCAAAGCTGTCAAATTTCGTGCCTAGAGAAAAATCACAAATAAATTCCAGAAACAAAAAGTGTATCTTTTCTTCCTTTCGTTTTCTGTTTTCTCTCCCTTTTAAGTGTATACATTTATCTTTCTTTTTTAATTTATTTTCTTTTTTAATTATTAGTTTTGCTTTATATATTTTTTAATATAAGGGAAATTTGGAAGGACACCTCTGTATTCATTCGACAGCTGGTGAGTGCCTACTATATGCCAAGCATTTGTAAACAGTAGGGGTAGAGCAGTGAACAAAGACAAAGCTCTGCCCTCATAGAGTTTACCTGTCAGCAAGCAGGGATGGGCAACAGACATGTAAATAAGCAAGGTACCTTCTGGTAGTGCTGTGTGTTACAAAAAGAGATAAAACAGTTGGATAGGACACTGAGGAGAGCTTGAAAGCTTCTGTAATAGGGCTGAACTCCCAGAGGTCATGACTTTTGAGATGAAATCCAGACTATAGAAAAAGCAACATAAGAAGAATTCTGGGCAGAGACAACAGTAGATGGCCTATTGGGGGAACAAAAAAATAGTTCAGTATGTCCCTAAGGCAGTGAGCAAAGAAGAGAACAGCATAGGATGAAATTGGACAGGCAGGCAGGGGCTCGTAGAAGAGAAGAGTCACTGCCCTGAATGCCACTCTGTTGGGCAGCCATACAGTCCCTGATTTTTGCCAGATGGGGTGGAACTCACAGCCAACGCGCGCCGTGATCTTTGAAGACTGTGCAGTGCCAGTGGCCAACAGAATTGGAAACGAGGGACAGGGCTTCGTCATTGCCATGAAAGGACTGAATGGAGGGAGGATCAATGTTGGTGAGAACACAATAGGATGGGGCAGGAAGGTAGCCGGGCTGGGGCAAGCAGCACTGTCCTGGCTCATTTGAAATGTTGGCACTTTTCCTTTCCAGCTTCCTGCTCCCTAGGAGCTGCTCATGCTTCAGTCATCCTCACCCGAGACCACCTCAATGTTCGGAAGCAGTTTGGAGAGCCTCTGGCCAGTAACCAGGTAATTTCCCAGAGGCCCCTGCATTTGCTTTCCACTCTGCCCACGACCTGCTCTGTGGCCCACATTCTCTCGGAGGGTGAGGCTATGAGTCCTCACTGGAGTTCTGCCCCCATCTTAGAACTTGTGTTCTAATTTTATCAGTAATCTTTTTCACTGAAGCGCAGGGCAGACAAAGTAGGCTTAGAACTCACAAGACAGGACATTTGCTCTGTAGAAGAGGCAGGGACTTTGAAGCTTGGGGTCAGTTAGAAAAGGTACCTCATGAGAGATGTCTTATAGAGGGCCCCAGATCAGGTGCTGGTCTAAGCCTGTCTATCTTGTCTGGTTCTCTTATCCCCTGTTGCTGCAGTACCTGCAATTCAAACTGGCTGATATGGCAACAAGGCTGGTGGCCTCGCGGCTGATAATCCGCAATGCAGCAGTGGCTCTGCAGGAGGAGCGGGAAGATGCAGTGGCCCTCTGCTCCATGGCCAAGCTCTTTGCTACAGATGAATGCTTTGCTGTGCGTGATGATGTCCTCTGGCTGTCTTGGGTGGACAATGAGCAGCTGCTAGGTCCAGGGATGTTGAGAGCCATTAGTCTACCCCTAGGATGCTGCAGAGATCACCTTGGGGCTTAGGCATATAAATGAACTCATGAGAGGCCTGCTTGGGAGCTCTCAGCTGACTTTTTACCTGCTCTGTGCCATTACGTACTCCATTCTGTCACTGTCATTTGATTGTGTTCTAGATGAGACACTACCGTTGGAGGAAGGTTCAGAGCAGCCCAATGCCACTTGCTCAAATTTAGCACTGTGCTATGTTTAAAATGTCAAGAGCAGAACTATTTCCACATGAGGCTACATTGCCACTAGATGGCATTGTATGTAGCTTCACAAAATCCCAGCCAAAGTGCTTGTGGGCAGCTTGGCCCCTGCAGATAATAAAGCAATAAAGGCAGAGCTCTCTGAGTTGCCTGCCTAGTGGTAACTGACAAGTTTAGTAGGTAAACCTCCTCTGTTGTCTAACCACACAGAATACAGAGCCCCTGTTTGGGCTGGGGGCTGATTATCTGTAGGTTGTTCTTCCTCGTATTAGTTTACAACAGGCTGCCAGATTGGGGGCTGGGGTAGAAAGAGAAGCCATGTGTTCCACAGTCTTCCCCCCAGTCAAAGATGTCTAATCCCTGTCTCCCTGAAGATCTGCAACCAGGCTTTACAGATGCATGGAGGCTATGGCTACCTGAAGGACTATGCTGTTCAGCAGTATGTGCGGGACTCCAGGGTCCATCAAATCCTAGAAGGTAAAAATTGCCAGAGCTGTTCTCCAGAATGCTTATAGGATCACCACTTTTTTCAGCCTGTCTGTCCCCATGCTGACTGATTCTGAGGGTTCCATCAGGCCCTGTCTGTCTTTTGCCTTCCTTCTTCCTCTTTCTCCTGACCCTGCTCTGGAAGTGTTTGTGGGTGTCATACAGAGTACTAGCTTGGGAGTCAGGAGGCTCTGCTTTGTTATCATGGGTAAGCTATCAGATCACTCTATTTCTGCTCTTTTTCTTTGCAACTTTTAGAGAACACTCAAACTCAGATAATATATGGGAAAGCATTTTGAAAACTTCAACAGTAACTCTTTGCTTTTATGAAGTACTTGGTCCTCAGGGATCCCAAAACTTCTGTACAGGGCAAATGTGAGCTAATTTGATCACAAGGAACCGCTATAAATTGAAGATATCTCTATCAATATTGCTAATAGATTTTTCAGTAAACTAAATCATATGGGTATTTTTCTTGGCAATCACAGACTGGATTAGGCTGGAAAATGTGTAAGCTGCCAGAGGCTGGCTCAGAGCATGGCCTTTTCCACACTCCACACCAGTGCAGAAGTCTTGAAATTACATGACTCTTGTCTCAGTTGGCGTAGGCAGACAGAGTGGTTATACTGTAGAAGAGCCAGATGGGGCAAAAGCTTATCTAAGTGACTTTCCATGATGCAATGTTGGGCTGCTTCCACGAAGGTACAGGAGAGAGCTGTGGGCGTTGTTCTCTCTGTCATTTTCAAAGCATTCTTGAACCTGAAGAGGTATTAGAATCACCCAGAGGGCTTGTGAAAACAGATTGCTAGACTTCACACCCAGAGGTTCTGACTCAGTGGGTCTTAGGTAGGCCTGAGAATTTTGCATCTCCAACAAGTTTTCAAGTGAGGCTGCAGCTGCACATCTGGGAAGCACACTCTGAGACCTACCGCTCCGGTGTTATGTCCAAATCACAGGCTTCTAAAAGTTAAGAGTCTGCTTTCTTCTGCAGACCTCATCCCTGATATATGTTAATGAGCTCAGTCACTGGTGCTCAAGTTCCCCATAGGCTTTGTCCTCTGATTAGTCCTACAGTTACTTCCTTACCCAGCGTTTATGAATGACAAATTTAGTAGGTAAACTTTGTTGTCTAACAACATGAGACTTCACTTTTATTCTGACTCTGCCTTTTAACCTTGTGAGAAGAAATGGGAAAAGCCAGGTACATTTATTTGAGGCCATGCCATCATCCACTTATAGAAAATTTGGGGCACTGCTCACTTTGGTATCACTTTGTTTCATTGTGAACTTTGTTATAGGATAAATCTGCAAATTTAGATTTGATTTTATTTGAAGTGTGTGATTACTCATTCCTCATGGGGGTTCATATTTCTCTTTGCATTAAAAGCCACTGTAAAAATGGTGCAAGAAGTTGACCCATCCCTTCAGGGAAAATATTTTTGTCTGTTCTTTTAAAATTCACTTTTCTGATTACCAAGGAAATTGGTATATTTATTGTTGAAAGCTTATAAAGTATAGGAAAAGTAAAAAAAAAAAAATATTTCATGTTTCCACATTCAGAATTAATATTTTGGATTCCTTTTATATGTAAGTCCAAAAAATCTCCTTTGGGGCTTTTTCTGTACTTTGTAGGTACTTTTTTTTTTATGTGAAGTTGCCATACACTATTATATTAGTTTCAGGTGGGCAACACAGTAATTCAACAGTTGAAATAGTTTGAGAAGGAAAGATAGTAACTCTTTAAATGTGTGATAGAATCCCCCTCTGTAGCTGTCCAGTCCTGGACTTTTCATGGTTGGGAGTTTTTTGATTGCCAATTCAGTTTTGTTACTCATAATCAGTCTGTTCAGATTTTCTATTTCTGATTCAGTTTTGGAAAATTGTATGTTTCTAGGGATTTATCTGTTTCTTTCTTCTAGGTTATCCAGTTTGTTGGCCTATCAGTTTTCATGGTGGCCTCTTATAATCTTTATGTTTCTGTGGTGTTGGCTGTAACTTCTCTTTCATTTCTGATTTTATTCATTTGACTTCTCTCTTTTTTTTTTCTTAATAAGTCTGGCTAAAGATTTATCAATTTTGTGTATCTTTCCAAAGAACCAGCTCTCAGTTTCACTGATCTTTTCCCTATTGTTTTTTTAGTCTCTGTTTCATTTATTTCACCCTGAACTTTGTTATTTCCTTTCTTCTACTAACTTTGGGTTTGTTTGTTCTTTTTTTCTAATTCCTTTAGATGTGTAGTTAGATTGTACATTTGACATTTTTCTTGTTTTTTTCTCTTTTAAGTAGGCTCCACCCCCGATATGGGGCTTGAACTCATGACCCTAACTCTACCAACTGTGCCACTCAGGTGCCCCAATTTTTCTTGTTTCTTGAAGAAGGCCTGTATCACTATAAACTTGCCTATTAGACTGCTTTTGCTGTGTCCCAAAGATTTTGGAACTTGTCTTTCCATTTTCATTTGTCTCACGGTATTTTTTTATTTCCTGTTTGATTTCTTTGTTGACCCATTTGTTGTTTAATAGCACGTTGTTTAGCCTCCATGTGTTTTTTACCATTTTTTTCTTGTAATTGATTTCCAGTTTTATACCATTGTATAATTTTCTAGATATAGGTGATTTTACTACCTTTTCTTTTCTTTTAATCTTCATACTAGTTTTATAAGTGATTGATCTACTACCTATAGTATATGTTGCTTTTACCAGTGAAATTTTTTTTTCATAATTTGCTTACTTCTAGTTGTTGCCTTTTCTTTTCAACTTAAAGAAGTTCTTTAACACTTCTTGTAAGGTCGGTGTAGTAATGATGAGCTCCATTAACTTTTGTTTGGGAAACCTTTTTAAGATTTTATTTATTTAGTTAGTTGAGAGAGAGAGTACATGCAAGCAGGGGGAAGGAGCAGAAGGAGAGGAACAAGCAGACTCTGTGCTGAGCACAAAGCCCAACACGGGGCTCGATCCCATGACCCTGAGATCATGACCTGAGTGGAAATCAAGAGTTGGACACTTAACCAACTAAGCCACCCAGGCGCCCCTGTCTGGAAAACTCTTTTTTTTTTTTAAGATTTTTTATTTATTTATTTGACAGAGAGAGACACAGTGAGAGAGGGAACACAAGCAGGGGGAATGGGAGAGGGAGAAGCAGGTTTCCCATGGAGCAGGGGGCCCGATGCGGGGCTTGATCCCAGGACCCCGGGATCAGGAGCTGAGCCAAAGGCAGACGGTTAACCAACTGAGCCACCTAGGCGCCCTGGAAAACTCTTTATCTCTCCTTGCCAGGTAGACTATTCTTGGTTGCAGGTTTTTTTCCTTTTAGCACTTTGAATATATCATGCCACTTTCTTCTGGCCACGAAGTTTCTGCTGAAAAAATCAGCTCATAGCCTTATGGGTGTTTTCCCTTGTACATAGCTATTTGCTTTTCTCTGGCTGCTTTTAAGATTTCTCTTTATGTGTAATTTTTACCATATATATATATAAAAATATATATATGTTTATATATAAAATGTATATTAATTATATATAATATACATTATATTATATATATCTATATATATAATATATTTTATTTACCATATATATATATATCTATATATATATTACATGTCTTGGTATGGTTCTCCTTGATTTATCTTGTCTGGGGCTCTCTGTGCTTCTAGAAACTAGATGTCTGTTTTCTTCCCCAAAGTAGGGAAGTTTTCAGCCATTATTTCTTTAAATAAGTTTTCTGCCTTTTTCTCTTTTCTCCTTCTGGGACCCCAATAGTGCAAATATTAGTGTGCTTGATGTTGTCCCAGAGGTCCCTTAACCTGTCCTTTTTTAAAATTCTTTTTTCTTTTTGCTGCTCAGCTCAAATGCTTGATACTACCCTATCTTCCAGATTGCTGATCCATTCTGCATCCTGTAATCTGCTGTTGATTCCCTTTAGTGTATTTTTTTCATTTTAGTTACTGTACTCTTCATTTTTTGTTTTATGTTTTCTGTCTCTACTGAAATTTTCACTAAGTTCATCCACTCTTCTCTCAAGGCCCCTGAATATCTTTATGACCATTCTTTTGAAACTTTATCAAGTAGATTCTTTATCTCTGTTTGTTCAGTTCTTTTTCTGAGATGTTGTCTTGTTCTTTGATTTGGAGCATATTCTTGTCTCCTCATTTTTGTTTTTGTGTATCAAGTAAGCCAGACTCTCCTGGTCCTGAAAGTAATGTCCTGTATGGAATGCATCCTGGGGGCAATCCCTAGTGCAATCCCTTCTGGTCACTAGAACCAGGCACTCCCAGGGTGTCCCCTATGTGGTCTGCATGTGTCGTGCTGTTGTGTCTGGGCTGTGACTACTGTGGGTGTGTTGGTGACTGGCTGCTAGGCCCACCTGTGAGTCTTGTGGGTGTGTTAGTGGGCAGCAGTGACTTTGGGGGCGTGCACCAGTCCCCACTGAGGTTGCCTGCCAGGTGTGGTGGTTAGTACCTGCTTAGAGGGACATCTGCTGGGTTGAGTGTGTTGAGCCGGGCAGGTCTGCAGGCAAATGCCAGGGTGGGGCAAGCAGTGCTAGCAAGGTAGGGTGGGTGTCAGATCTTGCTCCCGAAACATCTGGGTAGCAAGGAGGGTGTCAGATCTTGTTCCCAAAGCATCTGGCTAACTAAGCTGTAGAAGTACAAGAAAAATGGTGCTTGCTAACACTTCCATTCCCAGAGAAAGTTCCCACAGATCCCTGCCCCTCTGGCACACACCCAAAAATTAGTCATTAAACCTCCCCCATGTATGACCCAGGAGCTTTTCCAACTGCTGCCTCCATACTGGGCTCCAAGTGACTGATACTGTGTGTGGGCCCTTTGAGAGTAGTGTCTCAGTTTCCTGTAGCTCCCTGGCTCTCCTAGAGTTAAGCTCCACTGATTTTCAAAGCCAGACAATATGTGGCCTTATCTTCCCAGTGAAGATCTCCAAGGCAGGGGCTGTCTGCTGTGGGACTTGAACCTCTCACTCCTCAGGAAGGACCTCCACACCTGTGATATCCTCCTGCTTGTGGGTCACTGTGCGTGGGTTTGGTTCCGTACACTCTCTACCCCTCCTACCCTTCTCAGTGTGACTTTTTCTTTATATCTTTAGCTATGGAATAGCTGTTCTGCTAGAGTTTAGGTTCTCAGAGTGAGTTGTGCTGTACATAGTTGCAGCCTTAGTGTGTCCACAGGAGAAGGAAAGCTCGGCATCTTCCTACTCAGCCAACTTCCCCTCTCCCAGGCGAGGTGTTTTTAAAGAGTAAATTTATTCCTTACTTCCTGACATTTTTCTGTACTTTGGAGAGAAGTCTGTAATAATCCCATCCCACTCAGGGTTAAAGCAACAGTTGTGGTTTATATCCACTACTACCCTGAATGAGGCTTGGAGCACCTTGGTTAAAGCTTTACCAAGCTCTCAGACTTCGCTGCAACTAAATCCTTCATTCTTCCTCCCCCTTGCAGGTAGCAATGAAGTGATGAGAATGCTGATCTCTCGAAGCCTGTTTCAGGAGTAGCACCCAGACTTGGATGTTCGGGCATGATGGTTAATGTACAACTCGAATCAGAGGTTTCATATGGACTGTTATGTTGCAGATGAGTCATGGATTCGATTGAAGGGCTGAGCTCTTCCAGGTGGACCCAGAGTGTTGGGAGCAGCATCAGCTATAGGACTGGGACAGAGTCCTCAGCAGAACTAGAGGAGCTGCCCTGATTGAGAATGTCACAAGAAGACACACTACCTTGTTTTCCTAATGCAAAAAGGTGACCAATGAAGACTCACCACCAAGTCAGAGTCCTTTCTTGGATACATGTTGTCTTGATTTGTCTGCATTTTGGTGGTTCACTGAATCTCTCTTCCAAGATCTGAACCCTTCCACTGAGGGTTTTTCCTGATGATAAAGCAAAGGTGTGGGAAAGGAGAAATGGAGGAAAAAATGCTCTCCTATCTTTTCCTGTGCTCTGCTAAAGATGCAGAAGGTTTCTGTGGGTTGCATTTCCTTTGTACTACTCCTATGAATGTAAATCATGATAAAATGAGTATCTGGGAAACCTTACTCCTAGGTGTGATCTGCACTTGTACACTTTCTGAATATCAAGGGCTGAAGTTATTTGGAACTCTGAATGTTTGTTGTTTTCTTTTTTAGAAGCATGTGGTCTAAGAATGGTATTCAAGCTTCTATAACCCTCCCTGATAAGTACTTTGAGCATATTTTCTATCTGAGTGCAAGGAAATGATAGGCATATAGAAGAGAGAGAGTTATCTGGCAAAAGTGATAAAGTAGGAAGGGCTTCATAAAGAAGGTAGAAATTAAAATTAAACTTTTATGAAAATGTGTAATATGTAAAGAGAAAGTCAGTTTCAGACGGGGGGAACCAGGAGCAGGAAAAGTGCAGAATTTGTGTGGGAGCTGTTTGCAGCTTTGTTTTGTTGTGCTTTGGGCTTGGCATGGGATGGAAAGAAAATATAAGTTGAATCTGGATGGAGAGTTATGAAAGCCAAAGTGTGGGTTTTATTTCATAAGTAGTGGAGAAGATGAGAAGATTTTTAATGAAGCTATGATAAGATAATTTGTTGATAAGAACATTCTGGAAGGCATATGCAGGATGAATATGAGTGGGGAAAGACAAAGATAAGGCATGTTCAGTCTGTAGGTTCTGGAAGTAATTAAGGTCTGAGGCAATTCGAGCCTGAACTTTGAAGGTAAAGGAAAGAGGAGATGTAAGCAGACACAGACCCATGCTTAGAATGTTTGCTGTGGAACATGGAACATGAAGGTCTCCCTAGTAATTGGGCTGCTTTCTGGCATTCACTTCTGAGGCTTCTGTTCAGATTTGAAGCAAAAATAGGTGTTATATTAATGTCTTACTATTTGTGTCCCTCATAAGAGATGAGTGAAATGCTAGTTATTACAAATGCAATTCACTCTGTCACCCTCCATTACTGTTCAGAGTTCAGTTCCCCAGCAGCCTAAGCAAGGGATTTGACCCCTGTGGCAAGAATGTAGGGACGTTCAGGTCAATCTCTATCATTGTTTATTTGGCCATTCCATAAATGAAGCCGAAAGGAGCAGAACAAATAATGTCTTAAGGAAAACCTCTATGCCAAGTACTATATTAGGTGTAGGATCTACACATAAGCAAACACAACTTAACTTAGATGGACTCATAGGCCTGGAAGGCTAGTAACTAGGAAATAATTTCAGTAAGTGGTAGCAAGAACACATTTACAAAGTGCGCTGGAGCACAAGTAGTCTTGTGATTCTAACATGATGGCCTCAGTGAAAATTGGATTTCTAAGTTGTCTTCATAATCTCTTTAAACTATCTCCCCTTATAATACTCTTACCGTTGAGGGGGAAATCTAATTGTTCTAATTATATGTCCATTTAAACAGAGGAATGTTTAGGTCACCCATTAAAATTTTCATCCTTTGAAGATTCAGTAAATTAGAAATATCTTATTTACTTATTTGCTTTAGTGCTTATCTGGTTATACTTTTATTTTAAAAACACTACGACTTCTCCAAAGTACTTTCCTGCAGATTATCTCCTATATCTCATGATTTTCACAAGGAGCTCCTTGCGTGAATAGGTACTTGAGATACTTGTTATGTTAAATTGATCTGAATTGAATTGAGTAACAACCCTGATGAAAACAGCAACTACCAATGGTTCTGTTAAGAGACTGGACTATGGATTCAGGCTCCCATATCTGGATTTGATTGCTAGCTTTATTCACTAACCATGTGACTTTAAGAAAAAAACACTCTGTGCCTGTTTCCTTAAATTGTAAATTGTGTGTGTGTAAAGTGTAAATTGGAGATAATAAGGATCCCTGCCTCATAGGATAATTGGTGAATCAAGTGAGAGAATCCATATAAAGGGCTTTGGACAGAGTACATTAAGCACTCTCAAATATTAGTTAGTATTATCAATCTCATTTTATAGGTGAGCATAGTGAACTGTAAAGAGATTAAGTGACTTGCTCCAACTTACACAGGTGGCACGCTGAAGTGTTAAGACACATCTCTGCCAAGAACCTTTAAAAAGTTAGAATCATGACTAGTAGTCATTTAGTGTTGAATACCAAATATTTCTGGTCTACCTCTCTTCCAGGTAAGTGGCAGGATTGCATTTTCCCTTTGCTAACTTTACAGAAACATATATGTACATAAACAGATTTCTAAGGTTTCTCCCAGGATCTTAGAAGGGACCCAGAGCTTAAGCTTCCTTAGTTTCACAGTAAATTTCCTATTGTCTGTCCTCTCTGCTTTATCTGAACATCTCCATATATATTCTTCTACCCAAAATTTGTTTCCCATTCAGCACTCAGGCTGTTATGCCTGGGAGTTATGATCAGCCAAACACCATATGAATGAATGAATGCTCTCCTTTTAAGCGTGGGCAGGTGAGGAGTGTCTGCCACAGTGTCATGACAAACACTGGAACAGTGTGGGTCCCTGTGTCCCCACTCCAACAATTCCCAGTTAGTGATTCCCATGGGAAGGAAGAGAGGAGGATCCGAAGAAGCCAGAGTTAAGTGGGAGCCCAATGGACAAGTTTTTCCAACTAAAATCCAGTCTCCTGCTTGGTGGCCTGTGGCAAGGACTGCCTGAGAAGGGAAAAAATGAGCCAGGATAGAACATTCTTTCATTGCTTAGAATGGAGCAAAATCCCACACCACTAGCAGGACCCCAAAAGCTCTTCCCTCCTGCTCCAGGAGGACTCAGATTTCTCTCTGTTACTTGTAACTGAGGGTAGTGGTAAGTGTGCACTCGGGACTTTTTACTTTTTCCTCCTGGCTACTTGTCTTTTCACCCGGTTTCTTGATCCAAAGCTCAGGACATTCTGGGTCAGTCAGGACAACTAGAACATTCACTTATATCATACAAACAGAAAGGAATCTTAGCTCTCTCTGATCAGGCATTCTTAATCCCCACAGAACAGAATGAGGGGTTGCCAGTTCTCTTCACACCAACAGAGGAAGAAGGATATTCTGAGTCATCATGCTCTGGAAAAGTGGGGCCTGTGATTTATTTCCAGTGCAGTTCTACTGAGTGTTGGTTTGGTTCTCTCCCCCGCACCCAACTTTAATATGGGCATTATGGTTTCCTCAAGAGCTATACAAAGAATACTCCAAGATAGTCCACTGGTTCCCTTCCCCAGCTCTCACCCAGATTGGGGCCCTGAGCTGCTCACACTATTCTGGCCTTTCTACAGAAAATCTCAAAGTATCACTGGTTTTCATTTTTCCTTTAAACCAGTCTGGACTTAATGGGCCATAAGATTCTTCCACCAGACTCAAGTTGTAAGTCAGAAATATATTTGATTCATCTCTTTATTCTTGGTTCATTCTTCACATATAGTAGGAGCTCAATGTTTTTTGAGCAGATGAAGACTGTAAAAAAGCCATCCCCACCAATGTGATACTAATTGTAGCTGCTGGCAAATACTTTTTAGGAATAGGCAAGACACACCATCAAAAGTCAGCTAACTAGATGCAAGAACTTGGATGGACCTCCAGGGAAGTTTGGTGAGTGAAAAGCAAACTCAGAAGGTTGTGTACTGTGTGATCCCATTAATATGGTCATTGATTCTAGTTACACAGTTTTTAGGGTTTAGGGAACTGTGACAGATCTAATTATGTTTTTTGAGTCAAGATTTCAGTTATATTTCTTTTCATTATAAAGCTGGAGTAGCGAAATTAAAGAATTAATTATTTGTTAAGGAATTAAATAATTCCTGAAGAATTCCACAACTGTTATTCTCCTGCACCCCTTATGGCAGATCTGAGGCTATTTTGATAGATAAAAACATGGAGAGTCTTGTTTATATAAGATGCTAACTAATTAATTTGTCCAGAAATTACCAGTAGTTACCTTTGGACCAACACAGTTTTATTTAGGAAGAACCCAAGATTTCGTTTTCAAGGTAGAAAGTCGATCTGATTCAGCTGTGATTTTACCTAATATGCCACAGGCCTGTGCCAAACCATCTCCCCATACAATTAATTCAAGAAAACAAGGATGAATATCTCAGTTCTTCGGTGGAGCTATTCTATATTTCTAGCCTATGAGTGCAACACTTAAAGGATGATTAAGAAAAACTAGATCTTCATTAAATTCCTGTTACAGTATAGTAAAACATCTTAAGGTAGAGAATGAAGATGATCAGACTTTTTCAGAGAAACCATCTTCAACAGAAGAAAACTGGAATTTCAAGAAAATTTTAAACACATTGACAGCCAATTTGAAGAAAATACTTACTTGGAAAATACTTTCAATAATATCAGTATATGTGACCCTAAATCACTTGATACTGGGTCATGCAGTGATCTCCAAAGTGACTTTGAGAATGAAGATCTTCCCAAACAAGGATTAAATGAAGAAAAAGCAAAATTGGTGAAGCGGATTCAGAAGAAAGAAGACCTTCAGAGGTGAAAACTGGTCAAAATATACAGGTCAGAGAATGACCTGTCTCAATTAGAGTTGTTAATAAAGAAATGGAGAATCTGTAGCCAACTGTTGCATTATGAGTTGCAACCAGCTATGTCTAAGGAGAACAAGAAACTCAGCCTGACTTAGTTGATAGACCACTGTGGGTTAGAAGATAAATTGCTACACTGTAATAGAAATGAAGAAAATTTATGGGTGCTTAATTCATAATTTTTTCTCCAGAATATTTTTGAGAATGACAAAAGATACTTAATACATTTTAAAAGGAAGATAGAAACCATTAGGACTTGCAGAAAGGTATCTTAATGAACATCAGTTTAGGGCACTCTGTTATAAGTTCTAAAGTGAAAATTTAACATTTTGGATAAATTTGTCAAAAAACTTGATATTTAAAGAAATGTGAAAAAAATTAAATCATGTTTAAAAAATAAATTGGGCATCTCTGGAAGTCAGTTTTAATATTGTTTTGTAAAAAAAAAAAAAAATTTATACCACCTCACACTGGTCAGATGGATAAAATTAACAACTCAGTTAACAACAGACGTTGGCAAGGATGTGGAGAAAGGGGAACCCACTTAACACTGTTGGTGGGAATGCAAACTGGTATAGCCACTCTGGAAAACAGTACGGACGTTCCTCAAAAAGTTAAAAATAGAGCTACTCTAGGACCCAGCAATTGCACTACTGGGTATTTATCCAAAGGATACAAACAATGATTCGAAGGGGCACATGGACCCCAATGTTTATAGCAGCAATGTCCACAATAGTCAAACTATGGAAAGAGTCCAGATGTCCATCAACAAATGAATGGATAAAGAAGATGTGGTATCTATATACACACGGAACATTATACAGCCATCAAAAAATGAGATCTTGCCATTTGCCAGAACGTGGATGGAACCAGAGGGTATTATGCTAAGTCAAATAAGTCAACCAGAGAAAGACAAGT
>NW_027397081.1:29783245-29818179 GCF_003265705.2 Callorhinus ursinus
ACTAAGCCACCAAAAAAAGAAATCTTGCCATTTGCAACAATGGATGGAACTAGAGGGTATTATGCTAAGCAAAATAAATCAATCAGAAAGACAATCATCATGTGACCTCACTGATATGTGGAATTTAAGAAACAGAACAGAGGATCATAGGGGAAGAGAGGAATAAATAAAACAAGATGAAATCAGAGAGGGAGAAAAACCATAAGAGACTCTTAATCATAGGAAACAAATTGAGGGTTGCTGGAGGGGAGGGAGGTGGTGAGGTGGAGTAACTGGATGATGGACATTAAGGAGGGCACATGATGTAAGGAGCACTGCGTATTATATAAGACTGATGAATCACTGGCCTCTACCTCTGAAATCAATAACATTATATGTTAACTGAATTTAAATAAAAATGAAAAAAATAACAATCTTTGATATCTGTGTTAATTTATACATTAGATTTGATTAATTTTTGGAAACAACAACTTAAAAAACCTTCCCATAACAAATGTGAACTATTATCATAGGCCTCTTCTTTATTGTTAGAAATTTGACAAATTAGTAACTTGGGAAATTAATAGAACTCAATTTGAAATTTGATTAAAAGACAAGGATTTTTGTATAAGACCCTCCTAAACATAACAATTAGTTCATTACATGCACTTATTTTCCCAGGATGGGAAAAATTGGTTGGCAATAGAGTATTTTCTGTGACATACAAACTGGTGTTCTGCTAACACTTGCATTTTCAACTGAAAGTAACACTTGTATATTTGTTGAATAAGTGCTATATGAAGGAAATGCCTGCACTTGTCATGGTGTGTGGAGAGAACTTAGGGATACAAAAATGCTTAAAATGTGGTTCTTGGCATGAAAGAACTTATCACATCACTTGCCATCACTAAGGATTAGCTCCTTGGGCTGGGATCAGAGCCCCCAGATCCTGGGTGCCACAAGCTGCTCCCAGTGAGCATGGCTGGCTGAGGTCCACACAGAGCCACTTTTGAAGGAGAGACCTCTTCTGGGAGCTTGCAAGAGAGGCCATGGGTCCCAATGGAAAATCTTCCTAGACTTGAGACATCCTGTTCCCTCATCAGCCCTCTGCAACATGTCTCTGGTACCTGACCTTTCTGAATCAGAGCTAATGACCCAACCAGAGCTACCCCCAACACTTGCAGCCGCTCAGAACCTCTTTTTCTGCCTTGAAACAAGCATTCTGTCTCCTCGAATGTTAGCATGTCGACCTCAGAGATAATTGAGTCCTTTCCCCCATAAAAATGGATGCAGGTTGTTTTAAGGTCTTGTAGTTTATCTATGGATAAATCAGATCTACCTATGACCAGTTCTTTTCCAATGCCCCTGATTCTTTGGTGGATCACCTGATACTACATATAAACCTGATATCAACCCCATTCATGTGGAGAGCTCCAGGTATCAGTTTCCACACATTCCTGGGCATGTAGGATCTAACTAGTATGTGATGTCCAAACTCACTAGAAGATAGTTGTTATTTCTTCCACACATGCATGCTTACAGGTGGGCCCACTGAAGCATGGGAGCATGCAGTGTTCTCTGGTCTGGTGACCACTTTTATTTTTCAGTCCATTGCCCTAAGAAAAAACTCAAGTAGCCACTGTTCTTAACATCAATGGTCCAATATCAGAAGATAGCACGACATGATGCAGAACTGCCTTTGGCAACTTGTTTCCTTTTAAAAACAAATATGTTATCAAAGTTACATATGTAAATAATTATAAAAGTCAAATAATTTCACAAGGCTTTTAATGAAAACCGTAGCCCTCTTTCCCAACTCTCTCCACTGTCCTAGAGTCATTTTCAAAACTTTCACCTATTTCTTCCATTTATTATCTCCAGATTTCTAAATAACATGCTTAAATTCCTACCTATTGATTTTCAATTTTGAATCAATTTATTATTTCTTGATATAAAAAATTAAAATTTATGGCTCCTGCACTCCTTCTACTCATCTACATAGTTTTTCTCTCTACCTATTCTCCCAGTACAGTTATACCATGATTTTGGGTTAAATCAATATTCATATTTGGTTAAATATTTAATATTCATATTTGATCAAATTAGTATGCATATTTTCTTTTTGGAAATCTTGAATCTTGTCCCAGTTGACAATTAAGATACCAAATAAGACAGAATTGATAAATATTTGTCTATATTCCAGACTTTGAAATAAATTTTCATCCCACAATGTAGTCATAATGCTGATATCAAATAATATTATATAAAATATAATTAGTAATACTAATGCAAATACTAATATAATAATTAGTATTGATAATTATTAGCATCGATAATACTAATTATTATTAATACTAGTATAAAAACTAATATAAAAACAAATATTAAGGAGAGATGTTGCAATATGCAAACCCTAAAATATCTAGTTTGAATTGACTTTCTGTTCTGGGACAATAGGGACAGTGTAAAAGTTTGGGATAGGCTTTGGGCAAGATGCCAGAATCCAAATGAATTACTGACTTAAATGTTAAACATAAAACTATAAAACTTTTGGTAACAAAGATGGAAGAAAAATTTAAGGATGTGGGACTAGGCAAAAAATTCTTAGACTTACCACCAAAAGCTTAATCCATAAAAGGAAAAATAGATAAACTAGATTTCATCAAAATGACAAGTTTTTGCTCTGTGAAAGCCCTGTTTAAATATACGTATATTTTAATTCCAATATAGTTAACATACAGTCTTATATTAGTTTCAGGTGTACAATATAGTGATTCAACAATTCCATTTAACACCTGGTGCTCATCACAAGTGTGCTCCTACATCCCCGTCGCAAATTTCACCAATCACCCCCACTCACCTCCCCTCTGGTAACCATCAGTTTGTTCTCTATATTTAAGAGTCTGTTTTGAAAGACCCTATTGAACTAAGGGAATGATAAACTACAGACTAGGAGAGAGAATTTGTAAACCACATTTCCAGTGAACTGCTAGTATCTGGAATATATAGTGAACTCTGAAACTCAAAATAAGAAGCAATGCGGTTAGAGAAGTGACATTTCACAGAAGATATTTATGGCCAAACATCCACATGAAAAAATGTTCAACATCATAGTTCAACATCATAAGAAAATGCAAGTTTAAACTACAATGAGATATCACTACACAATTATCAAAATGACTAATACTAAAAAAATAAAGACAACAGCATATGCTGGTGAGGATATGGAGAAATTGGATTGCTCATACACTGCTGGTGGGATTATCAGTGGAAAACAATTTGGTAGTTTCTTTTCAAACTAAAAATGGATTTACCACATGACCCAGCAATTTATCCCAGAGAAATAAAGACTTACATTCACACAAACACCTGTACATGAATTTTTTTTCATAGTAGTCCACAATTGGAAGCAACCCAGATGCCTTTAATGGGTGAATGATTAAGGAGACTGTGATACATCCACACATGGTATACTACTCAGTAGAAAAAGGAACACACTATGGATATACCTAATAACCTGGATGAATTTCCAGAGAACTATGCTGAGTGAAAAAAAGCCAACCCCAAAAGGTCACATACCATATGATTCCATTTATATAACAGTCTTGAAAGGACAAAATTATAGAAATAGGGAGCAGATTGGTGGTTGCCAGAGGTTAGGAACAGATAGGAAAGAGGTGGGGGGTGACTGTGGCTATCAAAGTTCAATAAGAGGGATCCTTGTGGTGATGGAAATTCTTTGTATCCTAACTGTCTCAATGTCAATATACCGGTTGTGATGTTGTGCTATAGTTTTGCAAGATGTTACCATTAGGGAAAAGGCAAAGAGTACAAGGATCTCTCTTTATTATTTCTTAAAATTGCATGTGAATCTATAATTATCTCATAACACAAAGTTTAATTTAAAAAATTAACAGGAATAGGAGTTAGCATGAAATGATAAAAGAAATAACCCACTGGGGCACCTGGTGGCTCAGTCCTTAAGTGTCTGCCTTTGGCTCAGGTCATGATCCCGGGGTCCTGGGACCAAGCCCCGCATCAGCCTTCCTGCTCCGCAAGAAGGCTGCTTCTCCCTCTCCCACTCCCCCTGCTTGTGTTCCCTCTCTTGCTCTGTCAAATAAATAAATAAAATCTTTTATATATATATATATATAGGTATATATATATATATGAAATAACCCACTAAGAAAGTAACATAAATTCAAATGTAAGTAAAGCAAAAATTAAATTTTAAGTAAAAATTGACATATCCACAATAATAGTGGGGCCTTTTAATATATTTCCACCTTAAGTTTATAGATATATAAGTATAATAAAATTAAGTAAGAGTATAGATTTAAATAACACAATTTCACAAGCTAGACCTGGTGGACATATATAGAACCCATCACCCATCAAATAGAGACTGAAAATACTTTTGAAATATTTATAAAAATTGATCATGTTTGGCAAAAGTTTATTTTTAAAAAATCTTATAATCTTTATCAATCAATAAAAGACTAAAACCCAATGGAAAATTAGTTTTAGTCACAACAAAGGAATTAATAAAATATGGCACACAAATATTCAATGCAGTTATAAAATTTTGTTCAATCTCACTAAGATTTAAAATAAATTGTGTTCATTTGAAGATTTTCTACATTCCAATATGCCAAACAGGCAGTTTTCTCTAATTCAGTGTTATCATTCTCTGTTGCTGAGTATGAAACTTTCTAGAAAGCATCACGGTAATATATTAACAGTTATCTAAACATGCTTAGACAAATCAAAATCACAATGAGATACCACCTCACACCTCTCGGAATGGCTAAAATTAACAACACAAGAAACGACAGGTGTTGGTGAGGTTGTGGAGAAAGGGGACATGCTTGCACTGTGGGTAGGAATGCAAACTGGTGCAGCCACTCTGGAGAACAGTATGGAGGTTCCTCAAAAAGTTAAAAATAGAACTACTCTATGATCCAGCAATTGCACTACTAGGTATTTACCCAAAAGATAAAAAAGTAATGATTCAAAGGGGCACATGCACTCCAATGTTTATAGCAGGATTATCAACAATAGCCAAACTATGGAAAGAGCCCAAATGTCCATTGACTGATGGATAAAGAAGATGTGATATATATATATATATATAATGGAATATTACTCAACCATCAAAAAGAATGAATCTTGCCATTTGCAACAGCATGAATGGAGCTAGAGTGTATTATGCTAAGCAAAACAAGTCAGACAGAGAAAGACAAATACCATATGATTTCACTCATATGTGGAATTTAAGAAACAAAACAGATGAACACCTAAGAAGGGGGGAAGAAGAAATAAAAAAGAGAAGGAAGCAAATCCTAAGAGACTCTTAATGATAGAGAACAAACCGAGGGTTGATGGAGGGAGGTGGGTGGGGGATGAGATAGGTTGGTGATGGGAATTTAGGAGGGTACTTGTTGTGATGAACACTTGGTGTTGGATGTAAGTGATGAATCACTGAATGCTACTCCTGAAACCAATATTGCACTGTACATTAACTCATTAGAATTTAAATAAAAATTAAAACAAAACATGCTTATAAACTTTGCAATCAATAATTCCACTTTTACAAAAAATTTTTCACACATAATAGTAAGCTTTGGAAGAAGATTTGACAAATTTCAAAAGTCAACATCATATAAATTGTATTCCTTGACTCTCTGATCATAGTGCAATATAGAGTTTTGACAAAAAAACACACAGAGAGACACATGCACATACTCATAAAAAATCATGCATCAAGGAAAATCAAAATAGGTTTTGAAAAATATTTATAATTAAATGGTGAAAATCACATGACATTTGTATGATGAGCTTAAAAAGCTTTTACAGTCATCAAAAGAATAAAATATCTAAGAATAAATTTAACCAAAAACATTAAAGACTTGTAGACTGAAAACTATGATAGGGATGAAAGAAATTGAAGAATACAGAAATAAATGAAAAGATATTACATGCTTATGGACTGGAAGAATTAGGACTGTTTTCACCTATGTTTTCTTCTAGGAATTTTATGATTTCAGATCATACAATCAAGTCTTTAATCCATTTTGAATTAATTTTGTATGGTATAAGAGAGTGGTTCAGTTTCTTTTGCATGTACCTGCTCAATTTAATCAACACCATGTACTGAAGAGACTATGTTTTCCCCGTTGTATATTCTTGCTTCCTTTGGTTAGATTAATTGATCATAAATGCATGGATTTATTCTTTTTTTTTTTTTTAGTTTATTTACTTAAGTAATCTCTACACCCAATGTGGGGCTCAAACTCATGACCCTGAGACCAAGAGTCACATGCTCTTCTGACTGAGCCAGCCAGGCTCCCCTGCATGGGTTTATTTCTGAGTTCTCTTTCTGTCCCACTGATACATGTGTTTGTTGTTGTGCCAATTCCATGTTGTTTTGATTATTGTAGCTTTATAGCATGGATTAAAATCATGGTGCATGATACTTCCAGCTTTGCTTTTTCTCAAGAATGCACTGGCTATTCAGGGTCTTTTGTGGTTCCACACAAGTTTAGGATTGTTTATTCTATTTCTGTGAAAAATACCATTCTTATTTTCATAGAGATTGCATTGAAATTGTAGATTGCTCTGTGTAGTATGGACATTTTGCCAATATTAATTCTTTTTTTTATTTAAATTCAATTAGCCAATGTATAGAACACAATATGAATTCTTTAATCCACGAGCATGGTACATTTTCTATTTATTTGTGTCTTCCTCAACTTCTTTTATCAATGTCTTACACTTTTCAGTATACAGGTGTTTCACCTCTTCAGTTAAATATATTTGTAGGTATTTTATTCTTTTAGATAGAATTGTGAATGGGGTTGTTTTCTTAGTTTCTCTTTCTGAGAGTTTGTTATTAGTGTATAGAAATGTAACAGATTTCTGTATGTTAATTTTGTGTCCTGCAACTTTATTTTATGTATTAGTTCTAACAGTTTTTTGGTGGAGTCTTTAGGGTTTCCCACATATATAGTATCATGTCTGCAAATGGTGAAGGTTTACTTCTTTCCCAGTTTAGATGCCTTTTATTTATTTGTCTTGCCTAACTGCTATGGCTAGAATGTCCAATGCTATGTTTAATAAAAATGGCAAGAATGGTATTCTTTCTCTTGTTCCTGATCTTTGAGGAAAAGCCTTCAGTTTTTCAATTTTGTGTATGATGTTAGCAGTGTGTTTGCCATATATGACCTTTATTGTGTTGAGGTATGTTCCCTCTACACCTACTTTGTTCAGAGTTTTTATCATAAATGGATGTTGAATTTGTTAGATGCTTTTTCTGCAGCTATTGAGATGATCATGTGATTTTTATCCTTCATTTTCTTGATGTGGTGTATCATGTTGATTGATTTGCAGATATTGAATCATCCTTGCACCTCTAGATTGATCCCCACTTGATCATAGTGTATGATACTTTTAATGTATTGTTGAATTAGATTGCTAATATCTTGTAGAGAATTTTTGCATTTATTTTATCAGGGATTTTGGCCTGTAATTTTCTTTTGTTTGTGTCGTCTTTGTCTGGTTTTAGTCAGGGTAACGCTGGTTTCGTAAAGTGAGTTTGGAATTATTCCCTCCGCTTCAATTTTTTTGAAATAGCTTGAGAAGAATAGGTATTAAATCTTTGAATATTTGGTAGAATTCACCAGTGAAGCCATCTTTCCTGGACTTTTATTTGTTGGAAGATTTTGATTACTGACTTAATCTTATTACAAGTAGTTGATCTATTCACATTTTCTATTTCTTCATGATTCAGACTTGGAAAATTGTGTGTTTCTAGGAATTTATCTATTTTTTCTAGGTTGCCCAATTTTTGGCATATGACTGCTTATGGTAGTCTCTTATGATCTTTTGTATTTCTGTGCTATCAGCTATAATTCTCTTTTATTTCTGATTTTATTTATCTGGTGTCTCTTCCTTTTCTTGATCAATCTGGTTAAATGTTTCTCAATTTTATTGATCTTTGCAAAGAACCAGTTTTTGCTTCATTGATCTTTTCTATTTTTTATCCTCTATATTATTATGATTATGATGATTTGCTCTTATGTTTGTTATTTTTTTTCTACTAACTTTGGGCTTTATTTGTTCTTTCTTCTAGTTCCTTGAGGTAAAAGTTAGGTTGTTTTTTAGAGATCTTTCTTGTGTCTTTTTTTTTTTTAAGATTTTATTTATTTATTTGAGAGAGAGAGAATGAGAGATAGAGAGCACGAGAGGGAAGAGGGTCAGAGGGAGAAGCAGACTCCCCGCCGAGCAGGGAGCCCGATGCGGTACTCGATCCCGGGACTCCAGGATCATGACCTGAGCCGAAGGCAGTCGCTTAACCAACTGAGCCACCCAGGCGCCCTCTTGTGTCTTGATGTAGGCATTTAATGCTACAAACTTCCCTCTTAGAACTGCTTTTGCTGTATCCCATAAGTTATGGATGTTTTATTTCTATTTTCATCTCTCTCAAGGCATTTTAAAAAATTTCTCTTTTGATTTCTTTTTTGACCCATTGGTTGTTCAGTAGCATGTTGTTTAATCTCCACATATTTGTGATTTTTCTAGTTCTCTTTTATAACTGATTTCTAGTTTCAAAGCTTTGTGGTCAGAAAGATGCTTGATACGATTTCAATCTTCTTAAATTTATTAAGACTTGTTTTGTGACCTAGCATGTGATCTATCCTGGAGGATGTTTCATGTGGACTTGAGAAGAATGTGTATTATGTTGCTTTTCAATCAAATGTTCTGTGTCATTTAGGGACAACGTTTCTTTATTGATTTTCTATGTGGATGATCTATGCATTGATGGAAGTGGGCATTAAAGTCTCCTACTGTTATTGTATTGCTGTCTATTTCTCCCTTTTGGTCTATTAATACTTGCTTTACATATTTAGGTGCTACTCTGGGAGCAAGAATATTTACAGATGTTATATCCCCTTGTTGAATGACCCTTTTATCATTATATAATGATGTACTTTTTTTCTTATTACAGTCTTTGTCTTAAGGTCTATTTTGTCTGATATAAATATAACTAACTTGGCTTTCTTTTAGTTTCCATTTGCATGGAATATCTTTTTCCATCCCTTTATTTTCAGTCTGTAGGTGTCCTCAAATTTGAAGTGATGCCTTATAGGCAGTATATAAATGGGCCTTGTTTTTCTGAAACCATAAAAATCCTAGAAGTCGGCAGTAATGTCTCTGACATTGGCCATAGCAACATTTTTCAAGATGTGTCTCCTGAGGCAAGGGAAATAAAAGCAAAAATAATCTATTGGGACTACATCAAAATAAAAACCTTTTGCACAGTGAAGGAAACAATCAACATAACTAAAAGGCAACCTACTTGTTGGGAGAAGATATTTGCAAATGATGTATCTGATAAAGGGTTAGTATCCAAAATATATAAAAACTGATAAAACTCAACACCCAAAAACTAATAATCCAATTAAAAAATGGGTAGAAGACATGAACAGACATTTCTACAAAGAAGATATGTAAATGGCCAACAGACACAGTGAAGATGCTCAATATCATTCATCATCAGGGATATGCAAATGAAAACTACAATGAGATATTACCTCACACCTGTCAGAATGGCTAAAATTAAAAAAACAAACAAACAACGACACAAGAAACAAGTGTTGGCAAGCATGTGGAGAAATGGGAAGAGTCTAACACTGTTGGTGGGAAGGCAAATTGGTGTAGCCACTCTGGAAAACAGTGCGGAGGTTCTTCAAAAAGTTAAAAATAGAACTACCCTATGGTCCAGGAATCACAGTCCTGGCTATTTACCCCCCAAAAATATGAAAACACTAATTCAAAGGGATACATGCATCCCTATGTTTGTAGCCAAATTATGGAAGCAGCCCAAGCGTCCATCAATAGATGAATGGATAAAGAAGTGGCATGTATATGCAATGGAATATTACTCTGCCATAAAAAAGAATGAAATCTTGCCATTTGCAATGATGTGGATGGAGCTAGAGAGTATACTGTTAAATAAAATAAGTCCGTCAGAGAAAGATGAATACCATATGATTTCACTCATATGTGGAATTTAAGAAACAAAACAAATGAGCAAAGGTGAAAGAGAACAAAACCAAGAAACAGTGTTAAATATAGAGAATAAACTGATGGTTATCAGAGGGGAGGTGAGTGGGGGGGATGGGTGAAATAGGTGATGGGGATTTAGGAATACATGTCTTGTAGAGAGTACCAGAAGATTATGGAATTGTTGAATCACTGTATTGTACATCTGAAACTAATATAACACTGTATATTAACTATACTGGAATTAATAAAATAAAATAAAATAATAAAATAAATGGGTCTTAATTTTTTGTTGTTGTTTTTGTTCTTGTCTTTTAGAGAGTGGGGGAGGGTGGAAGGGCAGAGGGAGAGGGAGAGAGAGAATCTTAAGTAGGCTCCATGCCCAGCATGGAAACTCATGACCCTGAGATCATGACCTAAGCTGAAATCAAGACTCAGATGCTTGACATACTGAGCCACCCTGGCGCCGCTGGATCTTGGTTTTTTTGTTTTTGTTTTGTTTTTGTTTTTGTTTTTGTTTTTATCTTGTTTTTTAAATCCATTCAGTCATTCTGTCTTTAGTTTGGAGAATTTAGTTCATTTACATTACATGTAAAGAAATTTAAATAAGTATGGACTTACTGTCATTTTGTTAATTGTTTTCTGGCTGTTTTGTGATTCTTCTGTTCCTTTCTGATTTGATGATTTTCTGCAATGTTTTGCTTAGATTCCTTTATCTTTGTCTTTGTGTTTCTACTATAGGATTTTGCTTTGTAGTTACCATGAAGCATACATAGATAATAACTTAAGTTTGAATGGATTCTAAAGCTCTACACTTTTACTCCCCCCTCCACATTTTATGTTTTTGATGTCATAATTTATATCTTTTTATCTGTGTATCCCTTAACACGTTATTATAATTATACTTATTTTTCCTACTTTTTATTTAACCTTCATACTGGTTTATAAGTAATTAACCTACCACCTTTACAGCATTAGATTATTCTGAATTTTGCTACATATTTACCTTTACCAATGAAATATATACTTTTATATGTTTTCCTTTATTCATTAGTCTCCTTTTGTTTCAGCTTCAAGAAGCCCTTTAACTCTTACCTTGTAACGCCCATCTAGTGGTGATGTACTCTTTTAGCTTTTGCTTATCTGGAAAACTCTTTTTTTTTAAAGATTTTATTTATTTATTTGACAGAGAGAGACACAGTGAGAGAGGGAACACAAGCAGGGGGTGTGGGAGAGGGAGAAGCAGGCTTCCTGCTGAGCAGGGAGCCCAATGTGGGGCTCGATCCCAGGACCCTGGGACCATGACCTGAGCCGAAGGCAGACGCTAAAGACTGAGCCACCCAGGTGCCCCTTATCCGGAAAACTATCTCTCTTTCAATTGTAAAGAACAACTTTGCTGAAATATTCTTGTGTGTGTGTGTGTGTGTGTGTGTGTGTGTGTGTGTGTGTGTGTGTGTTTCTTTCAGCATTGTGAGTATATCATGACACTCCCTTCTGGCCTGCAGAGTTTTTGCAAAAAATCTGATCATCTTATGGTAGTTCCCTTGTATGTAATTAGTTGTCTTTTTCTTGCTGCTTTCCATTTTTATTTTTTTAAAGTTTTTTAAGATTTTATTAATTTATTTGACAGAGAGAGAGAGCACAAGCAAGGGGAGTGACAGGCAAAGGGATAAGCAGGCTCCCCACTCAGCAGGGAGCCCAATATGGGGCTTGACCTCAGGACCCTGGGATCATGACCTGAACTGAAGGCAGATGCTTAACCAACTGAGCAACCCAGGTGCCCCTCTCTTGCTACTCTTTAATTCTCTTTTTCTTTTTAACTTCTGATACTTTAATTATAAGTGTCTTGGTGGAGATCTAGGGTTTATCTTCTTTGGAATTTTCTGGGATTCCTGGATCTGGATGTCTGTTTCCTCCCCCAAGGTAGGGAGGGCTTCTGCCATAAATTTTGGGGTTTTTTTCTGTTTTCTCTTTCTCAGACACATAATGCAAATGTTGGCCAGCTTAAAATTGTCATATAAGTCCCTTTAGATATCTTTGCTTTTTTTCACAAAGTAGGAAGATATTCAGCCATTATCTCTTCAGATAAGTTTTCTGCCCCTTTCTCTCTCTCTTCTCTTTCTGGGACCATTATAATGCCAATGTTGGTCCCCTTAACATTGTCACATAAGTCTCTTGAGGTATCTTCACTCTTTTGCATTCTTTTTTCTTTTTGCTGCTCCTATTAGATGTGTTCTAATGCTCTGTCTTCAAATTCACTGATCCTTTCTTTTGCTTCATTGATTCGTTAGGTGAACCCCTCAACTGCACTTTTTTTCAGTTCAGTTATTTATTTTTTAGCTTTATGACTTCTATTTAGTACTTCCTTTTATTTTCTATTTTTGTTGAAATTTTTACTTTTTTTCATTCATTCTTCTCCTGACCTTGGTGAGCATCTTTATAACTTTAATTGAACTCTCTATCAGGTAAATCATCTATCTCTCTATTTCATTAAGATCTGTTTCTGGTTTTATCTTATTTTGTTTGAAACATATTTCTCTGTTTCTTCACTTTCCTTGACCTTCTCTGTTAGTTTCTGTTCATTAGATAAAATAGCCCCTCTCCCAGTCTTGAGAGAGTGTTCTCTTGTAGGAGACAAAACTGATCATTCAACCCTGCCCTAGCTCTAGGTTATCTCTCAAACTTTTGTCATTGTCTAGGCTGCCAACTTTATTTTCAGTGGCTCCCAGTAGTTAGTGAAGGTGTGTCAAGACTTGTCAGTGTCCCAAATGGGACCTAGATGCAAACTGACTTATTTTTTAAGAATATTTATTCATCTATCATGTGAGAAAGAGACAGAGAGAGTGGGGGTGGAGGAGAAGAAGAGGGAGAGAGAGAAGAGAATCTCAAGCAGACTCCTCACTGAGCATGGAGCCTAATATGGAGCTCAATCTCATGACTCTGAGATCATGACCTGAGCCAAAAGCCAAAAACAAGTTTCAGACACTCAAATGACTGAGCCACCTAGGTGCCTGGACATCAGCTTTTAAAGTATACAAATACACCTCTTTCATGGGAAGACTAGTGAGTGGAGTTTCTGTCTGCTCACTCTGTACTGAGCCCTGGGGTGATAGCCAATTAGAAACTGTTTCTTTCTTTGCTACCACCCCATTGAAGCTGTGAACACAAGCCTTGCTGGGCACCAGAGCTAAGCTATCAAGGGATGTATCCTCTGGGTAGCCACCACAAAAACCAGGGTGACAGATGTGTTTTTTGGGTTTTTGGAGATGCTAATAATCTCACATGAGACAGATGGAGAATGTGAAGATGGTACCTCCAGCCTCCCCAGTCTCTGGAGAGGATTGCAGTCAGCCCCGAGATGTTAGTTACTTAGAAGCTTACCCGTGAGGCCACAACTATGAAAACAAGCTAATAGGCCTCTTTCACAGATTCTAGAGACCTGGGTTAAGGCAGAGGGAAAGCTCAAAGATAGCACCCACCAGCCTCTGTCTCCAGAGAACACCTTAGTAGGCTCCTAGTTGTGTACCAAACCAGAAGCCTGCCCCTTAGGCTGAAGCTCCAAGGCAAGCAAATAGCCACTTTCACAGAAATAATGGGCGTATGTTTCACTCTGCTTTTGTACTGTGCCCTGAGAGTGGTAACATGCCCAGAACTGTCTCTCTGTTTGTTATAGTCTTAGGAGTCCCACAAATGCAAACCCTACTGACCACCAGAGGTAGGTGATCAAGGGGCATTCCCTGGGCAGCAGCCATGAAAGCTGGAGTAGCAGATGTAAAAACCTGGGCACCAACTCCTTGTATAGCTTCCTCCTGGGAGACACCAGATCTCTGGAGCATGGCAGAAAGAGAGTAAAAATAGCAATCACCCTTAAGATCTCTAGAAAAGATTAAAGTCAGCTCTTAGATGTGTGTTTAATTAAAGGCCTACCCTTTAGGGCCACAGCTTTGAAGTTAAGCTAATAGGGCTCTTTCAAAGAATGGCTGGGTGTCTTAGTCTGTTGCCCCTCTGCTCTGCCCTGGGGGAGATTGGTTAAGAACTCTTTCTCCATTTATTATAGTCCTGTGGGACCCAGAGCATAGCTCTGCTAGTCATCAGAGCCAGATAATCTAGAGATATCACCTGGCTAGCAGCCACAAAAATTGTGGTGCCAGGTAAGGGTACAGCTGCTTCCCAGGAGCTACCAGTGAGTTGGAATGAGGCAGAGGGAGAAAACTAAGATGGCACCTGCCAGCCTCCATCTTTGGAGAATATTTCCACGGGCCCCTAGTTATGTGTTAAGTAAGATGCATCTGCCCTTCAGGCCAATGCTTTTTTTTAAGAGGAGGATGGGTCAGGGCAGAGGGAGAGAGACAGAGAATCTTACACAGGCTCCGGAGCCTGTCACGGGGCTCACCTCACAACCCTAAGATCATGATCGGAGCCAAAATCAAGAGTTGGATGCTTAACTGACGGAGCCAACCAGGTGCCCCAGGCCAATGCTTTAAGATAAGCAAATAGGCCTTTTCCACAGAAAGTCTGGGAGCTTTTCAGTCATCTAGCTGCCTCTGTGCCATCCCCTGGGGTGAATGAGTTCATATACACAAGCCCTTTAAGAACTGTTTCACAGTTTGCTATAGACTTGTGGGTCTCATGGACACAGGCCCCATTCACTTTCAAAGCTAGATGCTTTGGGGGCTCATCTCTCCAGTACAGGTCTTAAAAGTTGAAGTGCCAAAATGCAAAAGAACGAAACTGGATGATTTTCTTATACCATACACAGAAATGAATTCAAAATGGATTAAAAATCTAAATGTGAGACATGAAACCACTAAAATCCTAGACGGCAACACAGGCAGTAACCTCTTTGACATTGGCCATAGCAAAATCTTACTAGATATGTAAGGGAAACAAAAACAAAAATAAACTATCAGGACTACATCAAAATAAAAAGCTTTTGCACAGTGAAGGAAATAATCAACAAAACTAAAAGGCAACCTACAGAATGGGAGGAGATTTTTGCAAATGACATATCCAATAAAGAGTTAGTATCCAAAATATATAAAGAACTTACCAAACTCAACATCCCCCCAAAATAATCCAATTAAAAATGGTCAGAAGATATGAATAGACATTTTTCCAAAGAAGACCTACAGATGGCCAACAGGCACATTAAAAGATGATCAACATCACTCATCATCAGGGAAATACAAATCAAAACTACAATGAGATATCACTTCACACCTGTCAGAATGGCTAAAACCAACAACACAAGAAACAACAGGTGTTGGAGAGGATATGGAGAAAGGGGAACCCTTGCACTATGGTGGGAATGAAAGCTGGTGGAGGCAGTGTGGAAAACAGTATGGAGGTTCCTCAAAAAGTTAAAAATAGAACTACCTTATGATCCAGCAATTGCACAACTAGGTATTTACCAAAAGAATACAAATATACTAATTCAAAGGGATACATGCACCCCAATGTTTATAACAGCATTTTCTACAATAGCCAAATTATAGAAAGAGCCCAAATATCCACTGACTGATGAAGAGGTAAAGAAGTGGTATATTATATACAATGAAATATGACACAGCCATAAAAAAGAATGAAATCTTGCTGTTTGCAATGATGTCGATGGAGCTTGAGAGTATTACGCCAAGTGAAATAAATCAGACATACTATATGATTTTGCTCATATGTGCAATTTAAGAAACAAAACAAGTGATCATACGGGAAAAAAGAGAGAGAGAGAGGCAAGCCAAGATACGGATTCTTAACTATAGAGAAAAAAACTGAACAAATATTTGCTCAATGTGTAGGAGTTTCAACTAGTTTGGGGGTTTCTTTTCAGAGGAAATTGTTCCATATGTACCTGTAGATTTTGTACATCCACAGAAGGAAGTGAGTTCAGGGTCTTTCTATGTTGTCATCTTGGACCAAAGCCTCCATTCTTCATTTTGTAAAGGCATTCACTTACATGTCGCCTTTTTTTTTTAAAAGACTTTATTTATTTATTTGACAGAGAGAGACATAGCAAGAGAGGGAGCACAAGCAGGGGGAGTGGGAGAGGGAGAAGCAGGCTTCCCACTGAGCAGGGACCCCGATGCGGGACTCGACCCCAGGACCCTGGGATCATGACCTGAGCCGAAGGCAGATGCTTAACGACTAAGCCACCCAGGGACCCCTACATGTCATCTTCTTATGAGGTTTTCTTTGGCTACCCTATCTGAGATAGTGTCTTCCATATACAAACTCCCTATCTTTCCTTTATCTTTCCCTATAGCACTTACCATCTAACATAGTATAAGTTTTACATATTTATCTTTTCTGTTATTTATCTACCATGTCAAAATATAAACTCTATGAGGGCAAGATTTTATTGGTTTATTATTTTCCTTTGTTTTGTTACCTGCACCCTGAATAGTGCTTGGAATACCATAGGTTCTCAATAAATATTCATTATTCAGTGAATAAATAAAAATTAAAGCATGGTGTTATGCAGACAGAAAAATTCTGTATTTTTTTTTTTAGGCCCAGAAAATGGATCTCAAACATTTAAATACCATATGCTTAAGTGGGGTGATCTAATTACAACTTGACGAACTTGGTAAAATGATTCTAAAATTCATCTGGAATAATAAATGAATAATCAGGAAGTCTCATTAAATAGAAGAACAAAGACATAGACTTGAGCTATGTAATATGTGTTTGCTGAATTGTTTAAGAATATTCAGATCTACTATAGAAAACTAAACAAATAAAAAGAATAAAACTCAAAGATGTGTGAAGCATAGATAAATTAATCAGCTGTGAAACTTGTTAGATGAGGCAGGTAGATCATATGTGTATGAACATAGACAGGGCTGGAAGGACAAGACAGAAATTTAAATATTTATGACACTCTGAGGAATGCTTCTTTAAATTTTCACTCTATATACTCCACTCTAATCAAACCCTGTACATAAGTCTGAATGTTCATAAGTTAAATGTATATGAAGCATATGAGGCCCTCAAAATTTGTGAGGTCCTAATTCCCTCTCCCATTGGTGATATTTATTCTGGCTTTAGGGATTTTCTACTCAAGAAACATTGATAAGGGGAGGAGTTAAGATGGGGGAGGAATAGAGGGATCTTAAGTTTGTCTCCTCCCTCAAATGTAACTAGATAGTTATTAAATCATTCTGAACACTCAAGAAATCAATTGGAGGTCTGAGAAAACATATGCTGCAAGTCTACAAGCAGAAAAGAGACTGTATTTGGAAGGTAGGAGTTGCGGAGATTTGAATTTGGTGTGATATAGCTGAGGATATGGCAGCAGGGAGGGAACCTGCTTAAGGAGGCTACCGCAAGGCATTATAAGCAGTGGAGTGCAAAATTGGAACTTTTAGAAGTCTGCTATAGTGGGGGGACCTGCCTGGCTTAAAGATGCTCAGGTGGTGAAGCAGGGTGGAATCCCAGGTGTAACAGTGTGGTCTGCAGATCCCCGGATTGCAAGAAGAGAGGCTGGCGCATAAGTGGGGCACTGTTCCCGGACATAGGAGCAGGGAAGCCAGCTGAGAACAGTGAATATAGGTGTGGGCTTTCTGCTCTACATTGTCATAATCTGTGAACCACTGCATGGTCATGTAATCGCGTTCCTGGGATAGGTCCAGCAAAAAAGTAGAAGTGTGGGGAGACCCCCCTACCTCCAGGGGAACAGCACAGGTCTGTTCCATGGGAGTCCCTAAAATTTGGAGTTATGAAACTCAGTCGTGTGCTTGAGATAAAAACAAACACAGACCGGGTGAACGCAAGAGTTCTGACAGAAACTGGGGAGACAAGGGTGGTTGATTGCTCTTCTGTGAGGGCTCACTGAGGAGTGGTGGGGAGCACAAACTTTCAGCTTCTGGGCTAGAGAGTGGGGAACTGCCATATTCATTGTGTCCATCATCACTGAAAGCCTTCAGGGAACAAAACAGTGCCACCTAGTAGAGTCCGGAGCCATTACACTGAGCACCGTGCCTCCCTGCGCACTGGAGGCGCATTTCCACTTCAGTAAGTCTGTTTGAGAATCAGCATCACAGTCCCCTCCCTCAGAAGACCAGCACACACCACTTGCTGCCACCAAGTTTACGTGATCATAAAGGGTTGCAAAGCTTCAGCTCTTGGGGAAGAGTTTACAGCATTCCTTGTAGTTTTATTCTTTAGTCTTTTAGTATTTTTTCAGTTATTTTCTTATTTTTTCAATTTTTAAATTCTTTTTTAATTTTAATTTTAATATATACTTTATTTTTTCTTTCCTTTCATTGTATTTTAACATATATATTTTCTTTCTTATTTTGGGATCTGGTTTTGTTTTTTTTTAACAAGCAGACCAAAACACACCCAGGATCTAGGGTTTGTGTTTTTTTTTTTTTTCTGTTGTGGTTATTGTTCTTGTTTTTTTCTTAATTTCTTCTTCTCTTTTCTGGACAAAATGATGAGATGAGGAATTTCAGCCCAAAAGAAAGAACAGGAGGTAGTACTCACAACCAGGAATTTAATCAATATGGATATGAGTAAGATGTCTAAACTAGAATTAAAAAAAAAAAGATTATAAAGATACTAGCTGGGCTTGTAAAAAGCATAGAAGACACTAGAGAATCTCTTACTGTAGAGATAAAAGAACTAACATCTAGTCAGGCCAAATTAAAAATGCTGTAACTGAGATGCAGTCCCAAGTGGAGACCATATAAATGAGGATGAATGAAACAGAAGAGTGAATCAGTGATACAGAAGATAAAATTATGTAAAATAATGAAGCTGAAAAGAAGAGGGAAAGAAAATTATTAGATCATGAAAGTAGACTTAGGGAACTCAGTGATTGCATAAAGCAAAGTAATATCCATATTATAGGACTCCCAGAAGAAGAAGAGTGGGCAAAAGGGGCAGAAGGTTTATTTGAACAAATTAAAGCTGAGAACTTCCCTAATCTGGGGAAGGAAACAGGCATTCAAATCCAGGAGGCACAGAGAACTCCCCTCAAAATCCATAAAAATAGGTCCACACCTTGACATATTATAGTGAAACTTGTAACTTACAAAGATAAAGAGAAAATCCTAAAAGCAGCTAGAGACAAGAGGTCATTAAACTACAAGGGTAGACATATAAGGCTGGCAGCAGATCTGTCCACAGAGACCTGGTAGGCAAGAAAGGACTAGCATGATATATTCAATGTGCTAAATGGGAAAAATATGCAGCCAAGAATGTTTTTTTCCAGCAAGGCTGTCATTCAGAATAGGAGAGATAAAGAGTTTCCAAAACAAAGAAAAATGAAAGAAATCACTACCACTAAACCATCCCTGCAAGAAATATTAAAGGGGGAGCTTTGAGTGCAAAGAGAGACCAAAAGTAACAAAGACCAGAAAGGAATAAGAACAGAGCCTTTACAGGTAATACAATGGCACTAAATTCATATCTTTCAATAATTACTGTGAATGTAACTGGATTAAATACTCCAATCAACAGACATAGGGTATCAGAATGGATAAAAAAACAAGACCCATTGATATGCTGCTTCCAAGAGACTCACTTTATTTTACTTTTTTAAAGATTTTATTTATTTATTTGACAGAGAGAGAGACAGCAAGAGAGGGAACACAAGCAGGGGGAGTGGGAGAGGGAGAGGCAGGCCTCCCACGGAGCAGGGAGCCTGATGTGGGGCTCAATCCCAGGACCCTGGGAACATGACCTAAGCTGAAGGCAGACGCTTAACGACTAAGCCACCCAGGCACCCCCCAACAGACTCATTTTAGACCCAAAGACACCTCCAGAAAGGGGAACCCTCCTACACTGTTGGTGGGAATGCAAGTTGGTCCAGCCACTCTGGAAAACAGTATGGAGGCTCCTCAAAAAGTTGAAAATAAAGTTACCCTATGACCTAGCAATTGCACTACTGGGTATTTACTCCAAAGATACAAATGTAGGGATCCGAAGGGGCACATGCACCTAAATGTTTATAGCAGCAATGTCCACAATAGTCAAATTGTGGAAAGAGCCTACATGTCCATCAACAGATGAATGGATAAAGAAGATGTGGTATACATATACAATGGGATATTACACAGCCATCAAAAAAAATGAAATCTTGCCATTTGCAATCACATGGATGGAACTAGAGGGTATTATGCTAAGCGAAATAAGTCAATCAGAGAAAGACAAGTATCATACGATCTCACTGATATGAGGAACCTGAGAAACAAATTCCTTCATTTTTGTTGTCTGATTGTTGAGGCTAGGACTTCCAATACTATGTTGAACAATAGTGGTAAGAATGGACATGCCTGTTGTGTTCCTGATCTTAGGGGAAAACCTCTCAGTTTTTCCCCATTGAAGATGATATTAGCTGTGTCTTTCATACATGGCTTTTATGATGATGAGTTAAGCTATCATTGCAAATTGGATCTGGTTAGACAAAGCAATGGAATAAAATACAGAATTCCAAAACAGACACAAGGATATATAATAATTTAGTATATGATGAAGATCTTCTCAAATTGGTGAGGGAGAAATTATATTTGAGAGTAATCTGCTAGTCATTTGAAAAAATGAAAGATTAATTCGTATTGCAAACTTATATTAAATATATGATGAACTAAAGAATTAAATGAAAAAATAAACTACAGAAACATTAAAAGAAAGTGTAGGCTCATGGATTAATCTACAGAATTACTGACATACCAACATATTTAGATCCAGGCAAGACTGTAATAAATCTACACTTGATATCAAGTGCATAGATAACTAATATATCAATCCACACAAGCAATAATACATGTTTTGCGGAAACACATACAAATCAAAGAAAATACAAACACACACACACACACACACACACACACACACAAAACAAAAAACCAGAATGACTGACCATAGACAGTGCAGGAAAATTAAAGCAAGGAATAGGGGCCCTGAAAATGATCTATTAAAATTAAAAGGAAAATACATATCTAAATAATAAATATAAAATTATTTAAATATAGTCATTTTAGTTTAATTTTTAAATATCTTTTTAACTTTCAGTAAATATTTTTAAAATAAAAATTATTTGTAATTATAGTGTTCAATATCTGTTTGCCAATGTAAATAATCAGTATTACCCTTCACGTATGTTATGTCTAGGTCAATAAATATACAAATATAAGGGTAACGTGAATTGTTTAATAATATATAATGCTCCTCAATTGCCATGTGCAACAGTTGTAAATATCACATGGAACCATGAATGAAACATGAAGAAAAGCCAATAAATGGGTGCTCAGCATTACCAGAGTAACTTCATTATGTAAGCATCTTGTGCAGTTATTATACTTAGTGGAAGGATTGAGCAAGGTAACTTGTTTTCTTTTATCTAGGCACTTCCACCATTCATATTCTCCTACACATTGCAACAGCCCATTCACAGCCCTTTGGGATAGCAGATACAGTCATCTTTTGTTTTGAAAACAAATAGCAACATGTGAAGTGTTTCTCTGGAACCTGAAAGGTGTTAGCTGAGAGAGTGATGTTTAGAGTTTAGGGCTTATGGGTTATGTTTACCAGCAATGAGCCCTGGATCTTAAGATACAAAGAATCGACATACTCTTTAAAATGCGTATATTTATGTAATATATAATGTATCATATATATGTATGTATATATGTATATATATTATGTAGGGTTATTCTATATATAAATATAGAATTGCCCATGACAGAAAACCCTACTGCATGCTAAGTAAGTTTGGTTTTATGAACTTTCACCTCATCAGCTCAGGGCAGAGGAAAGAGAAAGATTGGTTTGTTACCAAAGAATGAGGCTTGGCAAAGTAGGAATGTATGAAGTTAAGGAAATAATAATTTCTGACAAGAAAGAAGGCATATATTTGAGATAGCAGAGCACAGTGTGAAGCCAGAAGGAGTGTGACAAACTGCAGAAAAAGAGAGACTAGAATGTCAGCAGGGAACCCCACTTCCTGTCCTTGGTTCTTGAATTCGGCCCAGAAAGAATTCAGAGCAAACTCTCAGTAAGCCAGCGTTTACTAACAGCCAAAACAAAAGGACTCTTGAAAAGAAAGGAAGGTGGAGCAGGCTATGAGACAGAGAGAGACACAGAGACAGAGTGAGAGAGAGAGAGAGAGCACAGGAGCCACAAAGTGTCAGCTCTTCCACCTTTTTAGCTACAGTTTCTTTCTTGTTCCTTTGGTCCTACCCTTCCCTCCACCCTGTTTCTGTATTTAGTCTCCTTGGGCAGACTTCCCATCACACCTTGTGAAACCGGGGGTAGGAGGGTGAGGGGTACAGTGAGTGTCTGTGTGTGAAACTGCAATGTAAATGTATTATAAAGAAGCCATGGGTCCTTTGAGGACAGTGGGTACAGGGAGTATGCATATGCATTTCTCTCAGGGATTTCTCCAGCTATTTGTGCTGTGGAGGTGGTTGGTGGGTTCCGGCTTTTTCAACATTTGGAAAAACCCCTTCCCTGTTCATGTCTGGCTAACTGCCTACTCTATCAAGAAGACTGAAAATTCAAAGATTGATGAAAAGCAAGTTTGGGAGATACATTGAAAAAATGACTGTAGCCAGAAAGCAGAATTTTAGAATCTTACTTCTTGGTGATGAAATACATTTTATTGCAAATGAAGTTATATAATTTGGTAGGTGAAACAGTGTGGGGAATGATATGAAAATGTTGGGGTTTGGAAGCAAATGGTCCAGAAAGAATTTTTGAGGTGTCTTTGGTGCAAAAAAGGTGGTTTTATTGAAGCATGGGGACAGATCCTTGGGCAGAAAGAGCTTAACTGGAGTTATGAGGAGTGGCTGATTATATACTTTCAAGTTGGGAGGGGGTTAGGGATAGCATAAATCTCTAAGGAATCTGGAAGCAAGTTTCCAGGATCTTGAGAGGCTAACTAGCTATTGTCAGGAAAGGTCATTTACTACTGTCTAATAAAATCTTAGTCATGAGACCCTTCAAGTGTATATTGGTGGATCATATGCTTGGGAATGATTGCCAACATATATCTTCAGGGGTAGGGATAAAAGAAGTTTCCAAAGGAATTTTTATGTGTTAAAGTAGACTTACAGGATCCTTGGGTGGGGGTGGGTAGGGGTCGGGCTAAGATTGCCTTTTGCTCTTAGCAAAGTATTAACATCAAGGGGCACCTGGGTGGCTCAATCACTTAAGCATCTGCCTTTGGCTCAGTCCTGGGATCACCCCGCATTGGGCTCCCTGCTCAGTGGGGAGCCTGCTTCTCCCTCTCCCTCTCCTGCTCCCTCTGTCAAATAAATAAACAAAATCTTTAAAAAAAAAAAGTATTAACACTGAGGCAGTTGAGTCCCTACAGGAAGGTTGTTCTGCCTGTTTCAAGGACTTGCAGGCCACTTGTAGTGTTCTCTTTTCAGTTTCAGATAAATTTGCTATAAAAAGAAGAGTTTAACTACTCTAGTAGCTTGGATCTGGATTATGTATAGATCCAGCTGAAGATTTTTTTAAAATTTAAATTCAATTAGCCAACATATAGTACATCATTAGTTTCAGATGCAGAGTTCAGTTGCATATAACACCCAGTGCTCTTCACATCTTGAGCCCTCCTTAATGCCCATACCCAATTACCCCATCCCCCCACCCACCTCCGTTCCAGCAACCCTCAGTTTGTTCCCCAGAGTTGAGTCTCTCATAGTTTGTCTCCCTCTCTGATTTCTTCCCAGTTTTCCTTCCCTTCCCCCATGATCCTCTGTGCTGTTTCTTACATTCCACATATGAGTGAAACTATATAATTGTCTTTCTCTGATTGATTTATTTCGCTTAGCATAATACCCTCCAGGGCCATCCATGTCGATGTAAATGGTAAATATTCATCCTTTCTGATGGCTGAGTAATATTTCACTTTGTGTGTGTATATATATATATATAACATCTTCAAAGTAGGAAAGAATATCCAGTGGAAAAAAGTCTCTTCAAAAAATGGTGTTGGGAAAATTGGACAGCTATATGTAGAAGAATGAAACTGGACCATTTTCTTACACCATACACAAAGATAAATTCAAAATGGATCAAAGACTTAAATATGAGACAGGAATCCATCAAAATCCTAGAGGAGAACATAGGCAGCAAACTCTTTGACCTCGGTCGCAGGAACTGCTTGCTAGGCACGCCTCCAAAGGCAAAGGAAACAAAAGCAAAAATGAACTCTTGGGACTTCATCAAGGTAAAAACCTCTGCACAGCAAAGAAAAGAGCCAACAAAACTAAAAGACAACCTATGGAATGGGAGAAGATATTTGCCAATGACATAACAGATAAAAGGCTAGTACCCAAGATCTATAAAGAACTTATCAAACTTAACACCCCAAAAAACAAATAATCCAGTTAAGAAATGGGGAGAAGACATGAACAGACATTTCTCCAAAGAAGACATACAAATGAACAACTGACACATGAAAAAACGTTCAACATCACTTGGCATCGGGGAAATCCAAATCAAAACCACAATGAGATGCCACCTTACACCAGTCAGAATGGCTAAAATTAACGTCAAGAAACAACAAATGTTGGTGAGGATGTGGAGAAAGGGGAACCTTCTTACACTGGCGGTGGGAATGTAAGCTGGTACAGCCACCCTGGAAAATAGTATGGAGGGTCCTCAAGAAGTTAAAAATAAAGCTACACTTAGACCTAGCAATTGCACTACTAGGTATTTACCCTAAAGTTACAAATGTAGTGATCGGGACACCTGCACCCCAATGTTTATAGTAGTAATATCCACAACAGCTGAGACTTTTAAATGGAGCTTGATCTCCCATCCAGAGGGAGCCTGGTTTCTCATCCCAAAAGCTGAAAAAAGGGCCATCACAACCACACAGGTGCAGCTGCGCTGGTGAAATTAATTTAGACGCCTCTCTACCTCTACTTCCTTTCCCCCACCTACATTGCCTCAGGTGTCCTCTCAGGACTCTCCTGTGGAGACAAGGACGAGGGGAGGAAAAGCTGTACACTGGTAGTCCCTGACTTCAGGGTGCATTAGAATTGCCTGCTCAAACACGGAATGCGGGCCCCAGTTTCAGATTCTGTAGGTCCGAAAGCGGACAGCGCATCTGCGTGTTAAAAAGGTTTACCTACGCCACACTTTGTGAGCCACTGCTCCCAGGCTTAGTTAAGTTACTAGCTGTAGGGCACGTAAGGTAAAGGAAAATGGTCCTCCTCCTCCAGGATGTAGACTGGCCTTGCTAGGCATTCCCTACAGGGGGAAGAGATAGTCCTTATCTGTGTCCTCAGCACCTCGCACCGGAGGGCTGCGGTTTGTGAACACGTGCCGAAGCGACCCAGAGAGAGGAGCTGTGGAGAGGACACCCCTGCCCCCAACCCGGACCCTCGGGGGATGAATCCCCTGCTGTGGCCCAGCAAGTGTGCCAGTGGCTCTGCCGCGCCGGCTTCCCCCGCGCAGCGCGGGGCCTGGGAAGGACGCCTGAGTGGGTCCCAGAGAAAGTAGAGGGGCGGAGGGGCAGGCGGCCCCGAGTCAGCTCTCGGGGTTAGCCGAGCAGGACCGCGGGAACGGATGGCAAGCTGTCCGCACTCCACTGACGGCGCTCCACAACGATTAGCTGTCACGACCGATGCCAGAGCCAGCCTCTGGCTGACCAGAGGGGCAGAGAGGGCCAGCTGAGCTCACTGCAACGCCCGCACTCCGCTCTGCAGTACCCGGGCTGCGGCCGCACAGGGGCCTGGCGGGGTTGCGAGTCTGCCCACCGGGTGGGGGGTGGGGGCGGATCAGCGGAGGGGAGGGAGGGTACTGGGGGAAGGATGCGCTTGGCTGGGGGTGGAGGCCATTTTGCTGCGGATGGGGGGCGGGTGTGGGGGACGATCCGCCTCAGGCGGGTGGGGAGCAGGTCAGCGGAGAGTGAGGCCCGTCGGGGAGCGGGGTGGTCCACGGGGGTGGGGGCGGGCTAGTCTGCGGTGGGGGGAGGGCGCGGGAAGGTCGGAGGTTTTCGCCAGCCGAGGCTATCCTGGGCGGAGCACGGAGCCGGCTTGTTCCTGCTCTGTCCCCCGCCTGGCGGCTGCTACCGACCTGCCGCTGCGAAGTTGGCGGAGGAGAAGTCCGGCGCGGGGTAAGGTGAGCTCTGGCCTCGGCGCCCACCGGAGCGCCCACGCTCGCGACAGCCCCGGGACCTCCCCGCCCCTCCCGCACTGTGGCCTCTCCCAGCTCTGGGCCCACCCGGCAGCCCCGAACCGCGTCAACCCAGACGGCCCCTCGGGTTTCCTCACTTTCTGGAATTTATCTCTAGGCCCTCCGTTCAGGCTCCCTCGAGGTTCTGCCTTGTCCCTTCTGTCTTCTCCCCGGAAATCTCTGAGCGTCCTCTGATCTCAGTCTGTCTCCCGGACTCTTCACGCCCACAGTGAGGAGCCAAGTGGTGCCCAGGGGGTCTGTCTTCTCTAATCCCAGGGCCCCATTCTGTTTTCCATCCTATTTCCCTACAGAAAACAGTTGCATTCTACCCTCCCAACTCTGCCTAAGGGAATACTCATGAAGCCCATGGTAAAGCTGAAGCTTATGAGGCGACACAGATGTTTTACTGATTCTGGCAACTCCTGTATTTGTTCAGAAAACATGAGCTGAGCTCTTGCTGCCATTCAGGCCCTGCTCTGGGTAGTGAGGACACAGCCGCCCCATGCAGAGTGCTTCCCCATCCTAGAAGCCATGCAGCGCGCAGACGGTGCTAGGCCGCACTGGTTCTGCCTACCTCGGACTCAGAACTTTTGATACATGAAGGAAAGAGCATTTGCTCCCCCCCCCCCGGTGAGAGCATAAAGAAGGTCACTGGCCACACAAACGCTGAGTGTGTTCTGGGAGCTAATTAGATGACATTCTACAGTAGCGGAGAAATAGAAAATTGGGTTGGGGATAGAAATTGGGACCCTGCTACAGAGAATGTCCCTCTACATTCCAGCGAGTGTTCTCTGCTAAGCAGCAAATTAGGGTTCATTCCTTAGTAGTAGAAGGTCTCCCACAAATTTCCCAGAGATTATCTTCTCTTCTGTGAAACTTACTGGACTGAGGCTTGATCTTCTCTAAAATGTAACTGGTGTCAGAAAACCCTGTTACTATCAGGAGGCTCTTTGTTGCAGCTGCCCTCCCTCCAGTCTGTCATGAGTCTAGGTGGTGCAGAAGCCAAGGGACAGCCATGCTGAATCCTGCCTTCCAGTGAGGCCAGGTCTGTGCTCCTCACCCACCTCCACAGGCAAGACCTCACTCAGCTCCCGCCTCCTTCTCTGCCTCCAGGGTGTCTGACTTCAGTTCTGTCCTCTCTGTTTAGCATGACCTTCTTACTGAGACCTGTGGGCATCCTGTACCTGTCTTCAGGGTTATTGGTAATAGCTCAATTTGGAGGAGACGTCTCACCCAGGTATGTTTCGGAAGGGTTGGGAACTTTCTGTTTGCACTGGAGGAGAGCCTAGGGTCCCTGAAGGAAAGGCCTTTCTGATTTGCCCAAACTGTGTGCCACATGGGTAACATCTTTAGGACTTCACACATCTCCTTTGTCCTTGCAGGATGAATCAAGTTTTCTTGACTCCCTCCCACATGGTTAATCGCAATGTGGGTCTGAAAGTTGAAGGCTCAAGCTTCACACTAGATGGCTCTCCTTTCCTGATCATAGCAGGTACTATTCACTATTTCCGGGTGCCCCGGGAGTACTGGAGGGACCGCTTGCTGAAGCTGAAGGCCTGTGGTTTCAACACCCTTACCACGTGAGTGCTGGCACCTAAGTAATTAGTTCAAGAATTTATAGTCTGAATTTCTAGCTCTGAGACTTTATTAGACCAGTCTAAAGGTTGACCCTTTTAGTATTTTCTTCATTGTTCTTAGGATGTCAGAGTCTCCACTTGATATCTCTAGAATATCCATCCTGTGGATAGAGCCTGGACTGAGAGCTTTGAAAGGCCTCCCTCTAAACAGGGTCATGGTGGCCTGCTTGCAAAAGTCTAACTTTCAGAGGCAGTGGCCAGTACAGATGGATGTAGGTCAGTGGTCTGTAACTACTCTCCTCCTTGGATATCCTCACTTGCCATAGGAGTCATAGCCCCAGTGATGAATCCTAGGAGAGAATACTGTTCTAGAAAATTTTGTCTTTGAAGATAGGTTTCATTGAGAGCCAGGCCTGGCAAGTAATAAAATTATCCTCATTCTACAAGCTGAAATTAACAAAAATGAGTAATTTCTTTCTAGGCTTCAAAGCTTGGAAACTGCTTATCCATTACTGTTTTGATATCAGTTTTTAGCTGTGTTCTCTTTTTGAGTGGTTTGGTTTCTAAAATGTAGGTTTAGAAGAAAAAATATTTAATTGGAATTTGATTTGGTGAATGATGGGAGTGATATTTAAAAGCATTTACCCTCTAAACTGTCATAATGCCTTTTATACATCACATTATTCCCCCTTTTTTAAATTATTTTGTTCCTTAATATAGCAGTGATTCACACACATTGAAATTTTGTAAACTATTAAAAATTTAAACACGGTTGTAGTCTAAATAAGACAGGCACATTTTTGTTTGTTTTTAGCACTGTTGCTTAGAAAAGTAAAAGGTGTCACCCTTATTTCATAACCTATAAGACAGTCTAAGTATCTCAAAAAGGAAGAGAACATTGTCACAGAATGCAGGCAGCCTTATACCTTGAACACATTTAGCATATAAAGACTGCATTGTCTTTTTAAAAATTTTTTATTTAAATTCAATTAGCCAACACATAGTACATCATTAGTTTCAGATGTAGTGTTCAATAACTCATCAGCTGCATATAACACCCAGTGCTCATCACATCACATGCCCTCCTTAATGCCCATCATGCAGTTCCCTCATCCCCCAACCCACCTTCCCTTCCACAACCCTCAGTTTGTTTCCCAGAGTTAAGAGTCTCTCATGGTTTTTCTTCCTGATTTCTTCCCATTCAGTTTTCCCTTCCTTCCCTTATGGTCCTCTGCAGTGTTTCTTATATTCCACGTATGAGTGAAACCATATGATAATTGTCTTTCTCTGATTAAATTATTCCACTTAGCATAATACCCTCTAGTTCCATCCACATCGATGTAAATGGTAAATATCCATCCTTTCTGATGGCTGAGTAATATTCCATTGTATATATGAACCACATCTTCTTTATCCATTCATCTGTTGAAGGACATCATGGCTCTTTCCATAGTTTGGCTATTGTGGACATTGCTGCTATGAATATTGGGGTGCAGTTGCCCCTTTGTTTCACTACATCTGTATCTTTGGGGTAAATACCCAGTAGTGCCATTGCTGGGTCATAGGGTAGCTCTATTTTGAACTTCTTGAGAACCTCCATACTGTTTTCCAGAGTGGCTGTACCAGCTTGCATTCCCACCAACAGTGTAAGAGGGTCCTCACCAACATTTGTTGTTTCCTGACTTGTTAATTTTAGTCATTCTCACGGGTGTAAGGTGGTATCTCATTGTGGTTTTGATTTGTATTTCCCTGATGCCAAGTGATGTTGAACAGTTTTTCATGTGTCTGTTGGTCATTTGTATGTCTTTGGAGAAATGTCTGTTCATGTCTTCTGCCCGTTTCTTAACTGGATTATTTGTTTTTTTGGGTATTGAGTTTGATAAGGTTTTTATAGATCTTGGATACTAACCTTTTATCTGATATGTCATTGGCAAATATCTTCTCCCATTCCATAGGTTGTCTTTTAGTTTTGTTGGCTCTTTTCTTTGCTGTGCAGAAGCTTTTTACCTTGATGAAGTCCCAAGAGTTCATTTTTGCTTTTGTTTCCCTTGCGACCGAGGTCAGAGTTTGCTGCCTATGTTCTCCTCTAGGATTTTGATGGATTCCTGTCTCATATTTAAGTTTTTGATCCATTTTGAATTTGTCTTTGGGTATAATGTAAGAGAATGGCTCAATTTCATCAACTGTGTTGTCTTTTAAAAAAAGAGTTCTTAGATAAAAAAAAAAAAGAGTTATTAGAAATGAATCAGCCAGAGTCTTGCAGGGACAAACCTAGAGTCTGACAAAATCAGATTTGCTGACTTTCAGCAACCATTCTAGAAGAATGGTGGAGGAGGAGGAGAGACTTTGCAAGTTTAGGCCTCAGGTGAAGGATTCTAAAGGGAGTCGAAGGAAAGCAGGGACAACTTCTGGATTGGTTGTTGTTTCCAGTGCAAGATTAGAAGAAGTACCCAACATTTAGCCAGGGTTGGGCACTGGCATGAGGTAAGGGTAGTTTAGCAATTAGGCCTCCCTAGAAGTAAGTGGGTACAGAAGAGAGGATCTGGGGGTGTCATCCGTGAGAAAGCAATAGTCACTCAAAGAGGTGATATTTTATAACTGCTACACTGCCTTGGGAGCAGCAGTGTCTCCTATTAACTTTTCAGGTGGCTTTAATCTGTGTCTATCTCCCAGTCTGAAAATGGCAGGACTGGTTTTTTTTTTCAATCAAGCTAATTTCCATTCTTGAAATCTTGAACAGGTTTTCAGTCATTACAAATTTTCACTATGGATTTACAAAAATTTCACCTCAGTATCAGTAGATCTTGACCAGTGTTGGAAAATGCAATGATGAGTTTGATTTCCAGGCTATTATTGGTTACATTGTGTTATCCATTCATTCTTGTACTATAGTAACAGTTAACTTAATTATTTTATCTTTCTGTTTTAGTTGTGCTTGTTTCCCCTTTTTCTAAATATGATAGCAGGTTTCCAGTTTTTTGTTCTGTTTTATTTTATTTTATTATTAATTTTAAGATTTTATTTATTTATTTGACAGAGAGAGACACTGTGAGAGAGGGAACACAAGCAGGGGGAGTGGGAGAGGGAGAAGTAGGCTCTCTGCGGAGCAGGGAGCCCGATGCGGGGCTCGATCCCAGGACCCTGGGATCACGACCTGAGCTGAAGGCAGACGCTTAATGACTGAGCCACCTAGGCGCCCCTCTTCATTCCATTTTAGTATCTGTTAAGCTAGGTTGCTTTCTCAGCCTTTTATTGCCTGTGTTAAAGAATTATTTGCTTTGGTATTTCTAAGCAATATTGCCTTCTTTTGGAATGATGGAGTGTCTATTTCCTTTCTTCTATTAGCTTGAGAGATATATACTCTTTTATTGGATGTTCAAGGGTTTATAATATTCATATTTTGATTTTTCAACAACTAATTCTTTCTTGTACTTTTACCCACTTTATAATGTAAAGACATTAGAATGCTTTGTCTCTAGTTATTTCTCTCTTAATTTGTATGCTATTGTTATGTATTTTAATTCTAAATAACAAGACTATTATTGCTGTTCCGGAATGTTTCTGCCTGAAGAACACATTTTTAAAACTTTCTGTAGTGTAGATTTGCTGGTGACAAAGTTCTCAGCTTCTGTTTATCTGAATGTCTTAATTTTCCTTTTATTTGTGAGGAATGTTTTCACTGGTATAGAATTCTAGGTTGGCAGGTGTCTTAGCATTTTGAAGATAACGGCCACTGCCTTCTGGTTTTCAGTCTCCGTTGTAAAAGCAGCTGTCCGTTTAACTGATACTCTCTAGAGGGTCATGTATCCTTTTCTGTAGTTGCTTTGAGGACTTGAAGGCTTTCCTTTGTTTTTTCTTTTCAAATAGATATTCTTTTATTATTATTATTATTATGTTATGTTAATCACCATACATTACATCATTAGTTTTTGATGTAGTGTTCCATGATTCATTATTTGCGTATAACACCCAGTGCTCCATGCAGAACATGCCCTCTTTAATACCCATCACCAGGCTGACCCATCCCCCCACCCTCTCCCCTCTAGAACCCTCAGTTTCTTTCTCAGAGTCCATCATCTCTCATGGTTCGTCTCCCCCTCCGATTTCCCCCCCTTCACTCTTCCCCTCCTGCTATCTTCTACTTCTTCTTCTTTTTAAACATATAATGTATTATTTGTTTCAGAGGTACAGGTCTGTGATTCAATAGTCTTACACAATTCACAGTGCTCACCATAGCACATACCCTCCCAATGGCTATCACCCAGCCACCCCATCCCTCTCAACCCCCACCACTCTAGCAACCCTCTGATTGTTTCCTGAGATTAAAAATTCCTCATATCAGTGAGGTCATATGATACATGTCTTTCTCTGATTGACTTATTTTGTTCAGCATACTACCCTCCAGTTCCATCCACATCGTTGCAAATGGCAAGATTTCATTCCTTTTGATGGCTGCATAATACTCCATTGTATATAGATACCACATCTTCTTTATCCATTCATCTGTCGATGGACATTTTGGCTCTTTCCAGTTTGGCTATTGTGGACATTGCTGCTATAAACATCGGGGTGCATGTACCGCTTTGAATCCCTACATTTGTACCTTTGCGGTAAATACCCAGTAGTGCAATTGCTGGGTCATATGACAGAGAGCTCTATTTTCAACTGTTTGAGGAACCTCCATACTGTTTTCCAGAGTGGCTGGACCAGCTTGCATTCCCACCAACAGTGTAGGAGGGTTTCCCTTTCTCCGCATCCCCACCAACATCTGTCGTTTCCTGACTTGTAAATTTTAGCCATTCTGACTAGTGTGAGGTGGTATCTCATTGAGGTTTTGATTTGGATTTCCCTGATGGCGAGCGATGTTGAGCACTTTTTCATGAGTTTGTTGGCCATTTGGATGTCTTCTTTGGAAAAATGTCTGTTCATGTCTTCTGCCCATTTCTTGATTGGATCATTTGTTCTTTGGGTGTTGAATTTGATAAGTTCTTTATAGATTTTGGATACTAGTCCTTTATCTGATATGTCATTTGCAAATATCTTCTCCCATTCTGTCGGTTGCCTTTTGGTTTTGTTGGCTGTTTCTTTTGCTGTGCAAAAGCTTCTTTTCTTGATGAATTCCCAATAGTTCATTTTTGCCCTTCCTTCCCTTGGCTTTGGCGATGTGTCTAGGTAGAAGTTGCTGTGGCTGAGGTCGAAGAGGTTGCTGCCTGTGTTGTCCTTTAGGATTTTGATGGACTCCTGTCTCACATTTAGGTCTTTCAACCATTTTGAGTCTATTTTTGTGTGTGGTGGAAAGAAATGGTAGAGTTTCATTCTTCTGCATGTGGCTGTCCAATTTTCCCAACACCATTTGTTGAAGAGATGTTTTTCCATTGGACATTCCTTCCTGCTTTATTGAAGATTAGTTGACCATAGAGTTGAGGGTCCATTTCTGGGCTCTCTATTCTGTTCCATTGATTGATGTGTCTGTTTTTGTGCCAGTACCATACTGTCTTGATGATGAAAGCTTTGTAATAGAGCTTAAAGTCCGGAATTGTGATGCCGCCAGCTTTGCTTTTCTTTTTCAACATTCCTCTGGCTACTCGGGGTCTTTTCTTGTTCCATACAAACTGTAGGATTATTTGTTCCATTTCTTTGAAAGAAGTTGATGGTATTTTGATAGAGATTGCACTGAATGTGTAGATTGCTCTAGGTAGCATTGACATCTTCACAATATTTTTTTTTCCAATCCATGAGCATGGAATGTTTTTCCATTTCTTGGTGTCTTCCTCAAATTCTTTCCTCAGTATTTTATAGTTTTCTGAGTACAGATCGTTTGCCTCTTTGGATAGATTTATTCCTAGGTATCTTATGGTTTTCAGTGCAATTGTAAATGGGATCGACTCCTTAACTTCTCTTTTTTTCTGTCTTATTGTTGGTGTATACGAATGCCACTGATTTCTGTGCACTGATTTTATATCCTGCCACTTTACTGAATTCTTGTATGAGTTCTAGCAGTTTTGGGGTGGAGTCTTTTGGGGTTTCCACATAAAGTATCATATCATCTGCAAACAGTGAGAATTTGACTTCTTCTTTGACGATTCGGATGCTTTTATTTCTTTTTGTTTTCTGATTGCTGTGCTTAAGACTTCTAATACTATGTTGAATAGCAGTGATGATAGTGGACATTCCTGCAGTGTTCCTGACCTTAGAGGGAAAGCTCTCAGTTTTTCCCCATTGAGGATGATATTTGCTGTGGGTTTTTCATAGATGGCTTTTATGATATTGAGGTAGGTACCCTCTATCCCTATACTCTGAAGAGTTTTGATCAAGAAAGGATGCTGTACTTTGTCAAATGCTTTTTCTGCATCAATTGAGAGGATCATATGGTTCTTGTTCTTTCTTTTATTAATGTATTGTATCACACTGATTGATTTGCAGATGTTGAACCAACCTTGCAGCAGAGGGATAAATCCCACTTGGTCGTGGTGAAGAATCCTTTTAATGGACAGTTGGATCCTATTGGCTAGTATTTTGGTGAGAATTTTTGCATCCATGTTCATCAAGGATATTGGTCTGTAATTCTTTTTGACGGAGTCTTTGTCTGGTTTGGGGATCAAGGTAATGGTGACCTCATAAGATGAGTTTGGAAGTTTTCCTTCCATTTGTATTTTTTGGAACAGTCTCAGAAGAATAGGTATTAATTCTTCTTTAAATGTTTGGTAGAATTCCCCTGGAAAGCCATCTGGCCCTGGCCTTTTGTTTGTTGGGAGATTTTGGATGACTGCTTCAATTTCCTTAGTGGTTATAGGTCTGTTCAGGTTTCTATTTCTTCCTGGTTCAGTTCTGGTAGTTGATACATCTCTAGGAATGCATCCATTTCTTCCAGATTATCTAATTTGCTCATAGAGTTGCTCATAATGTGTTCTTATAATTGTTTGTATTTCTTTGGTGTTGGATGTGATCTCTCCTCTTTCATTCATGATTTTGTTGATTTGAGTCATTTCTCTTTTCTTTTTGATAAGTCTGGCCAGGGGTTTATCAATCCTGTTAATTCTTTCAAAGAACCAGCTCCTAGTTACATTGGTCTGTTCTACTGTTCTTTTGGTTTCTATTTCATTGATCTCTCCTCTGATCTTTATTATTTCTCTTCTCCTGCTGGGTTTAGGCTTTATTTGCTGTTTTTTTCTCTAG
>NW_027397081.1:29828179-29828782 GCF_003265705.2 Callorhinus ursinus
GCCTGTGACCGAGTGTTGCTAACTCTGGCACCCGACCCCGTGTGGATTCTCCAAACCCAGCAGATCCCTGCGGTGCGTTCCCGCGCCGCTCCTCCCCGGGAAAGAAGGGGAGTCTCCCCGGATCTGCTGCTTGTTGGGTCTCTGCTGGAGGAGCAGTGGCCCGACTGGGCCACGGATCAGTTTATGGCAACCCCGAGCTGAGAGCCCGCGCCTCAGCTCCATCTCTGCAGCCAGCTTCCCCGCTCTGATACCTGGGAGCTCTGCTGCACTCAGGCTCCCCCGGTCTTTCTTGACCCCAAGGGTCCTGAGACCACACTGTCCCGCAAGGGCTCCACGCCCTGCTTAGCCACTTCAGCGACGTCCCTCAGCGGAGCCGACTTCTAACAGTTCCGATTTTGTGCTCCGTGGCTCTATCACCTGCCAGAAGCGGCCGACGGAGGCCCCTCTCCCGCCGTCTGTCCTCCTGAATATTGCCTCGGATTCACTTCTCCGCACGTCCTACCTTCCAGTAAGTGGTCGCTTCTCTGTTCAGATAGTTGTTACTACTCTCCTCTTTGATCTCCTGTTGAGTTCGTAGGTGTTCAGAATGGTTTGATCCCTATT
>NW_027397081.1:29828882-29877554 GCF_003265705.2 Callorhinus ursinus
CCCAGCAGATCCCTGCGGTGCGTTCCCGCGCCGCTCCTCCCCGGGAAGGAAGGGGAGTCTCCCCGGATCTGCCGCTTGTTGGGTCTCTGCTGGAGGAGCAGTGGCCCGACTGGGCCACGGATCACAGTTTATGGCAACCCCAAGCTGAGAGCCCGCGCCTCAGCTCCATCTCTGCAGCCAGCTTCCCCGCTCTGATACCTGGGAGCTCTGCTGCACTCAGGCTCCCCCGGTCTTTCTTGACCCCAAGGGTCCTGAGACCACACTGTCCCGCAAGGGCTCCACGCCCTGCTTAGCCACTTCAGCGACGTCCCTCAGCGGAGCCGACTTCTAACAGTTCCGATTTTGTGCTCCGCGGCTCTATCACCTGCCAGAAGCGGCCGACGGAGGCCCCTCTCCCGCCGTCTGTCCTCCTGAATATCGCCTCGGATTCACTTCTCCGCACGTCCTACCTTCCAGTAAGTGGTCGCTTCTCTGTTCAGATAGTTGTTGCTACTCTCCTCTTTGATCTCCTGTTGAGTTCGTAGGTGTTCAGAATGGTTTGATCCCTATTCAGCTGAATTCCTGAGACCAGACGAAATCCAGGTCTCCTACTCCTCCGCCATCTTGCTCCGCCCCCTAGAAACTCCATTTTTAATTGCACCTCATTAATAGCCTTTTTGATTTCGACTTGGTTAGATTTTAGTTCTTTTATTTCTCCAGAGAGGGTTTTTCTAATAACTTCCATGCTTTTTTCAAGCCCAGCTAGTATCTTTAAAATCATTCTGAACTCTAGTTCCAACATCTTACTAATGTCCGTATTGATTAGGTCCCTGGCAGTCGGTACTGCCTCTTGTTCTTTTTTTTTTTAGGTGATTTTTTCCATCTTGTCATTTTGTCCAGAGGAGAATAGATGAATGAGAGAACAAAATGCTAACGGGGTAACAGTGTCCTCAGAAAAATATACACTAAACAAATCAGAAAAGACCTGAAACCGGGGGGGTGGGGGGTGAAAGAAAGGGAAAGAAGGAAAAAAGAAAAAGAAAAGATAAAAACAAACAAACACCGACCCAAACAAACAAACAAAAAAACAGAATTGATCAAATATGATCAGGCTGGTGTGTAGATCAGTGCCACACACTAGATTTTGGGCGTATTTTTGTCTGTTAGAAGAAAGTGCCTCCCAAAATTTTAAAGAAAGAAAAACTTATATATGTAGAAAAATAAGGGTTAATACGATGAACGGATGGATATGAGTATAAAGATGAAAATTATAAAATATTTTATAAAAGAATTGATTAGAAGTTGGTTGAAAAAAGAAAGAAGAGGATTAAAAAAAAGGAAGAGAATGTGATCAGGCAGGAGACTAGAACAAAGCCATAAACTAGAGATTTAGTGTATATTTTGATCTGTTAGAACAAAGTGTATCCCAAAATTTTAAAGAGAGAACAACTTATATATATATACCAAAAATAAAGTTAACTATTATGAAGGGATAGAATATGACTCTAAAAATGAAAAATAAAAAAGAGTTTTATAAAAAAGGGATTGATAAGATGTTGGTTGAAAAAGGGAAAAAGAAAAATTCAAAAAAAGAAAAAGAAAAAGAAAGTTAAAAAAAAGATTAACTTTGAAAGACTAAAGAATCATGGGAAAAAAGCCATGAATGCTATGTGCTGTATTCCCCTAGCGCTGGAGTTCTGCCATTCTCATTGATCGGTAAACTTGGTTTTGGCTGGCTGTTCTTGCTGATTTTCTGGGGGAGGGGCTTGTTGATGTGGTTCCCAAATGTCTCTGCTGGAGGTGGAATTGCCCCATCCCTGCTGGGTCCAGGCTATGTAATCTGCTCCGTTTGCTCTTGGGAGCTTTTGTTCCCTTCAAGCTTTCCCTACAGCTTTGGAGGACGAGAGTGAAAATGGCGGCCTCCCAATGTCCGCCCCCGAGGAGGCGAGAACTTGGGGCCCCGCTCCTCAGTGCGCCTGCAGAGAAAAGCAGTCAGTCACTCCCATCTCCCTGGTCTCTGGCCGCACTCCGTGCTCACCCGGCCTGTGACCAAGGGTTTCTCTCTCTGGCACACAACCCCGTGTGAAACCTCCAAACCCAGCAAATCCCTGCGGTGTGCTCCCATGCTCCTCCTCCCAGGGGAGGAAGGGGAGTCTCCCCGAATCTGCCGCTTGTTGGGTCCTTGCTGGAGGAGCAGTGGCCCGACTGTGCCACGGATCACAGTTAATGGCAACCCCAAGCTGAGAGCCCGCGCCTCGGCTCTGTCTCTGCAGCAGGCTTCCCCGCTCCAATACTTGGGAGGTCTGCCACACTCAGGCACCCCCAGTCTTTCTGTGACCCCGAGGGTCTTGAGACCACACTGTCCCAGTGAGGGTTCCACCCTCCGCTTAGCCACTGGAGCGACGTCCCTCAGCGGAGCCGACTTCTGAAAGTTCCAATTTTGTGCTCCGCTGCTCTATCACTTGCCAGAAGCGGCCGATGTAGGCCCCCTCCCCCGCCATGTATCCTCCCGAATATCGCCTCAGATTCACTTCTCCGCACGTCCTACCTTCCAGAAAGTGGTCACTTTTTTGTTCAGAGAGTTGTTGCTATTCTTTTCTTCGATCTCCTGTTGAGTTCGTAGGTGTTCAGAATGATTTTAGCCCTATCCAGCTGAATTCCTGGGACCAGATGAAATCCAAGTCTCCTAGTCCTCCGCCATCTTGCTCCATGGTTTGTCTTCTTATTGTCTTGACAATTTCTTTTGCATAGCATATGTTTTTAATTTTAATGAAGTTCAATAAAATATGTCATGCAGTGTGCTTTTTGTATTGTACCTAAAAAGTCATTGCCAAACCCAGGGCTATCTAAATTTTCTTCTATGTTATCTTCTAGGAGGTTTATAGTTTTACACTTTACATTTAAGTCTATGATCCATTTTGAGTTCATTTTTGTGAAGGGAGTAAAAACTATGTCTACATCATTTTTGTGTGTGTGCGTGTGGATGTCCTGTTGTTGCAGCACCATTTTTTAAAAAGACTATATTTTTTTCTTTATTGCATTTGCTCCTTTTTCAAATATAAGTGGACTGTATTTGTGCGGGTATTTTTCTATGCTCACTGTTCTGTTTCTTTGATCTATTTGTCTATCCTGTCATCAGTGCCACACTGTCTTGATTGCTGTAGCTTCATAGTGAGTTTTGAAGTTGGATAGTGTTATTTGTCCAATTGTTCATTGCTCTTATATAGGAAAATTATTGACTTTTGTATATTAACTTTGTTTTCTGAAACCTTGCTATTGATTGCTTAGTAGTTCCAAGAGGTTTTTTTTTTTTTTTGTCTTTTGAATTTTTTTCAAAGATTTTATTTATTTATTTGTCAGAGAGAGAGAGCACGTGCAGAAGCAGGGAGAGTGGCAGGCAGAGGGAGAAGCAGACTCCTGGCTGAACAAGGAGCCTGATGTGGGACTTGATCCCAGGACCCTGAGATCAGGACCTGAGCCGAAGGCAGCTTGCCTTGTCCCTAATCTTAGCAGAGAAACTTCTGCTTTCTTATAATGAAGTTTGTTGTTAGCTCTAGGTTTACTATAGCTATTCTTTATGAAGTTGAGGCAGTTCTCTTTTCCTAGTTTACTGAGAATCTTTTGTCATGAATGGGTGTTGGATTTTCTCAAATACTTTTTATGCATCTATTGATAAAATTATGTGATTATTTCTGGTTTTAGCCTGTTGATGTGATGTATTATATTAATTATTATTGTATTCAGGTCTTTAGTTGACTAGATGAGGCCTATCCCATCAGGGAGGGCAATCCATGTTGCTCAGTCTACTAGTTCAAATGTTAATCTTTTCCAGAAACACTCATATACCATTTGACCGTGTGTTGGAGCACCTGATTGCCCAGTCAAGTCAACATGTAGAATTAACCATTATATCAGCTGTCTCTCACTCTAGTTTTTGGGGCAGCAGTTTTCCCTGTGACCTCTCTTCTCTGATAGATAAGAAGAGTTGTTGATTTTCAACAGCTTCCAGCTTTTCAGCTTTGTTCTTGTTGTGAGGATGGAAATGACAACTTTGAAGCTCTTTACCTCTTGGATTAGAAAGTGGAAGTCTTTTTGATGCCTTCTGTCAGTTAATGAAAAACTTGCTCACCTTTTCTTGTTTTCCTCATTAAGAGGTTTGGCCCAAAATTGCCTACTACCTTTCTGGTAGTAAATATTCTCAATTCCTTTTTCCCCTGTTCTTCTTCATTTTAGTTTTATTTTAAAGTAATATTTGATTAAAGTTTAACATGTATTTAGTATATAAGGGTTTAGCTCAATAAATTTTAATAAAGTGAACATACTCCTGTAACCAACCCCCAAAGCCTTGTAGTACTCCAACATCTCAGAAGCTCTCCCATCCCCCTTATAGTCATGTCTTCCCTTCAAAAGATAACTACTACTCATAATTCTAACACATAGATTACCTTGGCCTGTTTTTGAACTTTATTTAAATGGAATCATACAATATGTACTCTCTTGTGTCTGCTATCTTTTGTTCAAGATTATGTTTATGATATTCATCCTTATTATCACATATTTTAGCTTGTTCATTCTCATAACTGTATAGAATTCCACTGATAATCATACCAAAATATATTTGCTTTGTCAATAGACATTTAGATATTTTCAGTTTTTAGCTATTAGAAATAGTGGGGCCATGAACAATCTTGTATTTGTTTTTTGGTGAGAATATGAATTTCTGTTGGCTATGCATCTAGGAATGAATATGATGGACAGTGGGGTAGGTGTATGTTTAGTTTTAGTAAATAATGTCAACTCGTTTTCCACAAATTCCAAAGACATTCCAAAGTCAGTGGCATTATGTAAATACATGTTGTTTTGCAACCATCTCCTCTGTCAATATCCAGGACTTTTTCATTATCCCATACTACTCTATTAAAAAATAACTTCTCATTCTTTTCTCCCTTCATTCCCTGGTAACCACTGTTCTATTTTCTATCTCTGTGAATTTGGTTTTTTTAAGTACCTCATATACATGGAATCATATAATATTTGTCCTTTTATGTCTGGCTTATTTCACTTCACACAGTGTGCAAGGTGCATTTATGCTATAGCATGTATCAGATTTCATTCCTTTCTAAGGTTGAATAATATTCAATGGTATGTACTATATTTTGTTTATCCATTCATCTGTGGATAGACACGCATTATTTCTGCCTTTTGGCTATTGTGAACAATGCTGCTATGAACATTGGTGTATAAATATCTATTTGAGTTCCTAATTTCAGTTCTTTTGTGTATGTGCCCAGAAGTGGAATTGCTTGCTCGAATTATAATTCTATTTAAATTGTTTGAGGAATGCTCTTATTTTTTTACAGGAGCTGCACTGTTTTACCTTTCTACCAACAATGCACAAGCATTCCATCCTAATGATGTAGAGTGGTATCTTTTTTTTTTTTATGTTATGTTATGTTAATCACCATACATGGAACAGTATCTCTTTTTGTGATTTGGATTTACATTTCCGTAATGATTAGTGGTGCTGAGAATCTTTTCATGTATTTATTGGCTATTTACATATCATTTTTGAAGAAATAGCTATTCAAATACTTATCTTTTGCCCATTTTTGAATTGGGTAGTTATTGTTGAGTTGTAGAAATTCTTCATATATTCTGGATATTGATACCTTATCAGATATGTGATTGCAAATATTTTCTTCTATTCTGTGAATTATATTGTTGAAAATGTCCTTTGATGCACAAAAGTTTTAAATTTTCATGAAGTTCAATTTGTTTGTTTTTCCTTTTCTTGCCTGTACCTTCGTTGTCATATCCAAGAAATTATTGCCATATCCAATGTCATGAAGCTTTCCCCCAATGTCTTTTTTCTCAGAGTTTTATAGTTTTAGTTCCCAGACTGTGAACTTTGTGAGGGCAGGAATTTTTTTGTCTGTTTTAATGATCTTTGGTGCTCATAATAGTACTTGGAACATGGTAAGTGCTCAAAACTTTCTGAATGACTTCTGTATGTTTCTCTTTCTTTCAGTTATTATATTAACTTATAAAATGAGTTTATGTTGATTTGACATATATTACACAGCATGGCATCTTGGAATTTGATTCTTATAATTGAGAAAATAATTCACTAAAAGCATCATTTTTGATGATGGTGTTGGTACAAGGGTTTGAATCTTTAGAGTTATTGTAGTTTTCTTCTATACTTTCTAATTTAATAAAATTTATACTTTTATTCAAATAGGAAATTTCTGTTTTTTAACAAAATTTTCCATCAGCTAGAGAATTCCATATTTCTTTGTATACAATTTTGGCATTATATTCTATACGCTATTTTAATATCCTTTACCATATTACTTCTATTTCTCTTTAATTTCCAATTTTTCATGCATTATTTTTCTGTTTTTTAAATCATTCTTAGGTTTATTGATGTATAATCGACAAATTAAATTGTACTTGATAATTTATTTATTTATTTATTTGCACAGCGTAGTGAATTTTAATGTTCCCCCTTTGTTGGGGAGAGGTTACACTCTCCACTTTTGGAGACAATCTATAGGTTATCTGGCACTTTGGTACAGAAAGGATTCGGTCCCATATCTTACTGGCTTAGGACACTGAAAGGCACATAAAGTTGGTGGCTCAGACTCCTGTGTGTTGGAGTGGAGCAGGAGGTGGACAGGGAGATAATTTATGACGGACGAGCAGAACTTGGATGTGGGCTCAAGTTCTTGTTCACAGAGGTAGTTTGTCCTGGGTGGATGCTGGGGCAGCTGAAGGCACCTTTAGTGCTCAGGCTGGGTAAATGCTGCTGTGGTGGTTCTCATCTGCCCAACCCACCAGCTCATTTCCCTGGAACCACAGCTGGATCTCTCTTCCACAGAGTTTCTGGTGTGAATGACACTCTTGCTGGTGTGGACAATAGAGTCTCCACAGTGGTACCAGGGGTGGCCTTAACTGAATTGGTGCAGACCATGTTGGGGCCTTCCTAGAGCATGGCATTGCAGGCCAGGATCACCATGGGGCCAAGCTCCTGTAGCTGTTGAGGGCTAGGTAGAAGGGCTTCTTCTGTAGGTTGTAGATCATGGTAGTGCTCAGCAAGGATGCTCTCTGACACCTGCAACATCTTTATCCCCAGCTTGAAACCCCTCCTCTTAAAGTCCTGGGTCCTTTCCCTGATGAGTTCCTTCTGTACCCCATGTGGCTTCACTCTGACCAAAGTCCACTCGTAGATCCAGGAGGACCCTCCTGAACTGGGGTGCACAAGTAAGCTCAAGCTGGGCAAGTGGGCCACACAGCTGCCCCATAGTGGGATGCAGCTGAAGAGGCCACCTGGGCCTCCTTGCCACTGGCTGAGCACTGTGAGCAATACTCTCCTTGATGTCAGAGTCCCCATCCCCCAGAGGGAGCAACTGTAATATATTTAAAGTATACTGTGTGATGATTTAATATATGTATACATTATGAAATTATTCCAACCTATAATCCAGTTAATTAACACATCCATCAGCTCACATATTTATTTTTGTTTGTTTTGGTGAGAACACTTAATTCCTACTACCTTAACAAATTTCAGGTACACAATATAGTATTATCAACTATAGTTACCATGTTATACATTAGATCTGCAGACTTTATTCATCTTATAATTGAAAGTTAGTATCCTTTTACCAATCTTTCCCCATTTCCCCACCCCTCAAGCCCTGGAAGCCACCATCGTATACTGTTTCTATGAGTTCCTTTTTTTTTAAGGTTTTGTTTATTTATTAGAGAGAGAGAGATTGAGAGAGTGAGTGGGAAGAGGGGCAGAGGGAGAAGCAGACTCCCTGTGGAGCAGGGAGCCCGACTTGGGACTCGATCCCAGGACGCTGGGATCATGACCTGAGCCGAAGGCAGATGCTTAACCGACTGAGCCACCCCGGTGCCCGTTTTGTTTGTTTGTTTCTTTGTTTTGTTTTGTTTGTTTGTTTTTTAAGATTCCACATATAAGCGATCCCATATGGTATTTGTCTTTTGCTGTCTGGCTTACTTCACTTAGCATAATGCCGTCCAGATTCATTTGTGATGTCACAAATGACAGGACTTCCTTCTTTTTTTTAAGGCTAAAAATTATTCCTGTGTATGTGCATGTGTATGTGTATAACATTTTCTCAATCCATTCGTCTGTCGTCTGACACTTAGGTTATTTCCATACCTTGGTTATTGTGAATAATGCTGCTATGAACACAGGAGTACAGATATTTCTTTGAGGTAATGATTTAATTTCCTTTGGATGTATACCCAGAAATAGGATTGCTGAATCATATGATAGTTCTATTTTTAATTTTTGGAGGAACCTCCATACTGTTTTCCAGAGTGGCTAAACCAACTTCTATTTCCACCAACAGTGCCACAAGTATTCCTTTTTTCCCACATCCTTACCAACCTTTGTTATATCTTGTCTTTTTGATGATAGACATCCTAACAGCTGTGAGGTAGTATCTCATTGTGGTTTTGATTTGCATTTTTCTGATGATTGGGGATGTTGAGTACCATTTCATGTACCTGTTGTACATTTGTACATCTTCTTTGGAAAAAATGTTTATACAGGTTCTTTGCCCATTTTTTAATTGGATTATTTGTTTTTTGCTATTGAGTTGTATGAGTTCCTTGCATATTTTGGATCTTAACCCCTAATCAGCTTTGCAAATTTCATTAGATTTGCAGGTTTGCAAATATATTCTTCCATTCCATAGGTTGCCTTTTCATCTTGTTGCTGGTTTCCATAACTGTGTAGACCTTTTAGTTTGAAGTAGTCCCTCTTGTTTATTTTTGCTTTTGTTGCCCTGGCTTTTGGTGCCAAATTAAAAAAATCATTACCAAGGTTGATGTCAAGGAGCTTACCCTTGTTTTTTCCTAGGACTTCTAAACATTTATATCTGTAATCTATTTTGAGTTGATTTTTGTGTAGTGTAAGATAGAGGGTTAGTTCATTCATTTGCATATGGCTGTCTAGCTTTCCCAACACCATTTATTGCAGAGACTCTTCTTACTTCATTGTATATTCTTGACTGTTTTGTCATAAATTAATTGACTAAGTGGGCATGGGTTTATTTCTGGGCTCTCTAAACTGTTCCATTGACCTATATGTCTGTTCTTATGCCAATTCTATACAGTTGTGTTTACTACAGCTTTGTAATATAGTTTGACATCAGGAATTGTGATGCCTCCAGCTTTGTTCTTTCTCAAGATTACTTTGGCTATTCAATGTCTTTTGTAGTTTCATACAAATTTTAGGATTTTTTTTTTTAATTTCTGTAAAAAATACCATTGTAGCTTTGATAGAGATTGCACTGAATCTGTAGATTGCTTTGGTTGGTTTGGGCACTTTAACAATATCAATTCTTCTAATCCTAGAGTATAGAATATCTTTCCATTTATTTATGTTGTTTAATTTCTACATATTTGTGAATTTTCCCATTTTTTTCCTTAAAATTGATTTCTAGTTTCATACCATTGTGGTCAGAAAAGATGCTTGGTGTGATCTCATTCTTCTTAAATTTTTTAAGATTTGTTTTATGACCTAACATGTGATCTATCCTGGAGAATGTTCTATGTGCACTTGAGAAGAATGTGTGTTCTCTGCTGCTGTTGGATGGAATGTTCTATATATGTTTAATAGGCTCATCTGGTCTCATGTGTAGTTTAAGTCCAGTGTTTCCTTATTGGTTTTATGTCTGGTTGATCTAGCCATTGTTGAAAGTGTGGTATTGAATTAAATCATTTTTTAAAGATCCTGGATTTTTTCCCCAAAGTTTTTATGTAAAGTTCTATATCTAAATTCTTCTTTTTATAAAAGATTTTATTTATTTGAGAGAGAGAATGAGGGAGAGAGAGCACATGAGATGGGGGAGGGTCAGAGGGAGAAGCAGACTCCCTGCTGAGCAGGGAGCCTGATGCGGGACTCAATCCTGGGACTCCAGGATCATGACCTGAGCCGAAGGCAGTCACTTAACCAACTGAGCCACCCAGGCGCCCTCTATATCTAAATTCTTAAATTAAATTCCTCATTTGCTCCCTTTTTTCTAAGCATATAAAGCTACCACTATAGAGTCTGACAATGGCACACCTCCATTCCACGCTTCTCATCCTTTGTCCTGTGCTGTGTCATGTGCTTTGTTTTTTATAAGCTACAGAATTCATAATACATAGTTACTTTTCTGCTTTGAACATCTAGTTATATATATATATATATATATATATATATATATATATATATATTTTAAAGATTTTATTTATTTGTTTGCGAGAGAGAGAATGAGAGATAGAGAGCACGAGAGGGAAGAGGGTCAGAGGGAGAAGCAGACTCCCTGCTGAGCTGGGAGCCCAATGTGGGACTCGATCCCGGGACTCCAGGATCATGACCTGAGCCGAAGGCAGTCGCTTAACCAACTGAGCCACCCAGGTGCCCACATCTAGTTATATTTGAAAGGAATTTAAAGTGATAAAATATCTTTTTTATTTACCACATATTTACCATTTTTTAGTGCTCTTCAATTCCTTTGTATTTATTTACCACATATTTACCATTTTTACTGCTCTTCAATTCCTTTGTATAGATTATAATTTCCACGTGGTATTTCCTTCTGTGGAAGAACTTCCTTTGACATGTCTTGTAGTGGAAGTCTGTTAGTAATGAATTCTTTTAGCTTTCGTGTTTTTGGAAAAGTTGATTTTTTCGTCTTCTATTTTGAGAGATAATTTCACTGAGTATAAGTAGAATTCTAAGTTGACATGGTTTAATTTTGTTTTTGTTTTTTTTAATTTCAGTATCTTAAAATGTTTCTTCATTGTCTTCTGACCTGCACATTATCTGATGACAAATCTGCTGTACTTCTTATCATCCCCCCCCCGCCCGCTTTGTTTGCTTTTAAGATTTTCTCTTTCATTGGTTTTTAGCAATTTGATTCTAATGTGCTAGGGTGTAGATCTTTTTTTCTTAATTCTACTTGTGGTTCTTTGAAATTCTTGAATCTGTAGGTTTATAGTTTTCATCAAATTTGGTAAAATTGTGGCTCTATTTCTACTACTGTTTTTGCCTCCCCCTTTTTTTTTTCCAGGAGTCCAATTCCATGTATGGTAGACTTCCTGGTAAGAAACCACGTATCACTGATCCTGTGTTCATTTTTATTTTTAGTCTTCATTTTTTCTATTTTCCATTTTGGATAGTTTCTTTTGCTCTGACCATTTATTATGTTGTATGTACTCTGCTATTAGTCTCAGCCAATATATTTTTCATTTGCTGCTCTTAATAGTATCCAGAGTATTTTTTATTGCAGATGCTATATTTTTAAAATTTAGAAGTTCCATTTGAGTCTTTTTTATATCTTCCATTTTTCTCCTCATCATGGTTATGCATTCCTTTTCTTATTAAAGATATGATATCTCGGCTCTTTCCATAGTTTGGCTATGGTGGACACTGCTGCTATAAACAGCGGGGTGCATGTACCCCTTTGGGTCCCTACATTTGTATCTTTGGGGTAAATACCCAGTAGAGCCAAGATGTCCATCGACAGATGAATGGATAAAGAAGATGTGGTATATATATACAATGGAATATTATGCAGCCATCAAAAGGAATGAAATCTTGTCATTTGCAATGACATGGATGGAACTGGAGGGTATTATGCTGAGCAAAATAAGTCAATCAGAGAAAGACATGTATCATATGATCTCACTAATATGAGGAATTTTCAATCTCAGGAAACAAACTGAGGGTTGCTGGAGTGGTGGGGGGTGAGAGGGATGGGGTGGCTGGGTGATAGACATTGGGAGGGTATGTGCTATGGTGAGCACTGTGAATTGTGTAAGACTGTTGAATCACAGACCTGTACCTCTGAAACAAATAATACATTATATGTTAAAAAAAAAAAAAAGAAGTAGAAGATAGCAGGAAGGGAAAAATGAAGGCGGGGGAAATCGAAGGGGGAGATGAACCATGAGAGACTATGGACTCTGAGAAACAAACTGAAGGTTCTAGAGGAGAGAGGGTTGGGGGAATGGGTGAGCCCAGTGATGGGTATTAAGGAGGGCATGTACTACATGGAGTACTGGGTGTTATACACAAACAGTGAATCATGGAACACTACATCAAAAACTAATGATGTAATGTATGGTGATTAAGATAACATAGTAAAATTAAAAAAAAAGATTATGAAATTAAAGATATGGTAAATATTTTTATAGGTGAATACTAAAAAGTATTTTTTTCTGCTAGTTTCATCCTATATGTCATTTCTGGGTTTGTTTCTATTGCTTGATTTTTTTTTCTGCTTTGTGTCACCTTTTCCTGTTTTTTGCATGCCTAGTAATTTTCTTAATGGATCCTGGGTAGTGTGAAACTTGTATTGTTGATTGCTGGATTTCATTTTATTCATTTAAAGGAAACTGTATAATCTAGTTCTATACACTTTTCAGTTCTTGCTGATTTCTGTTTTATGGCTAATGGTTTTTCTTTTTTGCCATTATAGATATGGATTTAAATTTTTCGTATGTTTTCATTAGTATTTTTTTAAAAATTGTGGTTGAACCCCAGAAGATGTTACATATATATCTATCTTACCTGAAGTTCAGCATCAAGGAATAATATTGGTTGCTTGGATCTGCACTGGGCATTTGAAGGAGGAAATTTTTAAGCTAATACAGAGTTCACTCACACACAGAGGCTTGGCTATTGAACTCTTCAATTTCCTTCACAGTAGGGATAGCCCAGATGCTATATTAAAACTGGAGGAATCAATATGGAATAAGGGCAAATAAAGTAAAAGATTTTTATATTTCTCTTTTTTCCATTGCAGGCATATTCCCTGGAACCTTCATGAGCCAAGAAAAGGATGGTTTTATTTTACTGCAAACCTGGATTTCATGTATGTCTTAATGTTGAGGTTGCCTGTTTTGATGGCTCGAAGACAGGGGTTAGGGTCTGTGGGATCAGATGAACAAAGGCACCTTACTTTCTGTTTGGGAAATCATCGGGAAGCTCTGATAATTCTGTTCCCTGAACCATAAACAATAACAAAAACAATAACAAAGCGAATCATCATTTATGATTTGCTTGACATAAATTAATATGCCCTGGAATATGAAAATGATCCACCCATTGGGCTGATTTATAATTAAGATCTTGTACTTTAGTAAGATGATTGGAAGACATAGTTTACTGCTTTCAGTAAATCTTTTAAGGAAGACTTACATTTGATAGTTTTTTCCCCAGATTTTAACTGGGAAACACCTGATGTCACTTAGACATAGGATATGTGTGAATTATGCAATTATTAAAATCATCATAGTGAATAATTGGAAAAAAATTCTGTTCCTGTATTGAAGCCTTCTTGAGAAGTGAATCTGTTATTTGCAATAGAGCCTAGACCTTAGTGTCTGTGGTGCATTTTACTTAGAGTGTGGTTTAGAAAGTTTGCCTCTTAATTGATGCAGTTTTAATCCATTATGAAGAACCTGCTGTCTCAGTTATAAGATGGTATTTCTGGGCTATAGTTTACAAGGTTTCTAAGATATGGCACAGAGTATAGATGGTCCCCAAGTTACAACGTTCTGACTTGCAGTGTTTTGACTTTCTGATGGTGTGAAAGTGATATGCATTTAGTAGAAACTATACTTCAAATTTTGAAGTTTCATCTTTTTTCAGGCTAACAATATGTTGTATTATACCCTCTTATAATACTGGACAGCAGCAGCTAGTGTAGTTCCCAGCCAGCCATGCAATCATGAGGGTAAACAGTGATATACTTACAACCATTCTGTTTTTCATTTTGAGTATAGTAGTCAATAAATTACATGAGATATTCAACACCTTACTATAAAATAGGCTTTGTGTTAGATGATTGTGCCCAGCTGTAGGCTAATGTAAGTGTTCTGAGCACATTGTAGAGTAGGTTAAGCTAAGCTATGAGGTTCAGCAGGTTAGGTGTGTTAAATGCATTTTTTTACTTACAATATTTTCAACTTATGATGGGTTTATTGGGATATAACCCCATCTGAAGTTCAGGAAGATCTATAATTGTTTATTTAAAAATATGTATTAGCTATCTGCTAGACTTCAGACATTGTCTTTTGTGCAGGAGATGGACAGACAATACATTTTGTACTGTCAAGACTAAGTATTCTCTATGGAGAGGGAGACAAATAATATACAAAAAACACACAACCCAAATTATGGGAACAGATCAGGGAAGACAACAGTGATGTTATAGCTGAAGTAATTTAAAATGTTGAGCAGGAATTTGCTAGAGGGACCTGAATGGTATTTAAGGCAGAGGTCCAGCAAGGGCAAAGTCAGAAATGTGAGAGAACATTTTTAAGTTAATTAAGGTGATGTTAGCTACTGTAACAAGTAAGCCTCAATGTCTTTAACAATAAAGGGTTATTTTCATTTAAGTAAAATCTAAAATAGGTATTCCTGGTAAGCATTGTGTCTCTCTTCCAAGAAATAATTAAGAGATTCAGGGTCTTTTTATCTGTGGCTTCACCATTTTCATCATATAGCTTCCAGGCTGCTACTCTTACATCTGCATCAAGTCAGCAAGTGGAAAAGAGAGCAGGGAGAATCTTTTTAGGAAATTGGAACACATTGCCCCTATTCACATTCTGTTGGCTTGAAGTCAGTCACATAGTAACACCTCAGTGCCTGGGACGCTGGGAAATGTAGTTGAGCTGTGTGCCCAGGAAGAAAAGGGAATGGCTTTGGTGATTAACTTACTACCATGCATTATATTTTCTGGGAACTGCAAATAATGCTGTCTGGTTCTCCTATTAGTTTAAGTAGAAGAAATGCCAAAAAATAAAGCTGAATAGATAGTAGACCACATCTTGCTTTTATATTTACTATGCTTCGCAATTTGGAATCTTTTCTGAAGTCATTGGGAGTCACTTGAAGAATTTTAATTTGGCAAGTTTGTATGTGCATTTAGAAAGATTGTGCCAGCAGTATTTTAAAGAGGTAGAAAAATACAGTAGTTGATATTTCATTTCTGGAAGTTCTCTGCCCGATTGTACACTTAGTTCTTCCATTTACTGAAAATATGACCTTTAAGAAGCTCTGACTTGTTTAAGCTTTTATTTTCTTATCTGTAAAATGGAGACAATATTGATACTTATCTCACTGAATTGTCAAATAAAATAATAGTCTTAAAGAAGATGATAGTGCCAGATACCGATACGAGGTAAAAAATTAACTCCTATTTTTGTTGATGATGATGTTTGGTGTGACTGGAGAAACACTGGAAGAAGGTTAGAAGAGGGGAGGAAAGCAGCCAGAAAACCACTGTAATAACTCAGGTCTGAAATGATGAGTTCTTTAATAAATGTGGTGGTAATAGTAGAAATTAAGAGGAGTTTCCTGTTTGAAAACATTAAGTAGGAGGAATAAACATGATTTGGTGACTGACTGAAAGTAGGAGACACAGAAGAAGGAGGAACAAGATTTGTAAGTGTCTGCCTTAGCGCAGCTTTCTTGCATGGTGGTGGCAGATACACGGGGAGGAGTAGGTTTCTGGACTTTCTGTTCTCTAGCACCTTGAATGAGCCCCTTTGTATTGAGTGTAGGGATCTATATCCCCTGGGTTCATGTCACCTACAAGGATTTTTGTAGACCAGGATGGGAGTTCTACCCATTCTAACCTCAGAAGAGACCTCAGTGAGCTAAATAGCAGTGATTCCAGTTCTCAGCCTGAATAATATATGATCCTTATTGCTTCACTTCCCAGGACTTTTATAGCCATGGCTTCGGAGGTGGGGCTGTGGGTCATTCTGTGTCCAGGCCCCTATATTGGTAGCGACTTAGACCTTGGAGGCTTACCCAGGTAAGTTGTTATCTGAGGCCCCTGGCCATGACTCCACATGGGCCCCTAGCACATTCAAATGGAAGTTAGAGCAAAGAGTTTTGCTGGTTTTCTGTGTACATTTTTAAACTATACTATTTTCCTACTTAATGACATAGAAAATGAACTTTGATTTACTGGGATTTAATAATATGTGTTTGTTTTATGTAAACCTCCATCTCATTTCTGCAGTATAAATAAGGTAGAGTACTTTTTTTATTTTAGTAACAACTAGTGGCTACCACCTAATACCTTTGTAAGTTCTAGTTTATTGTGATGGAGGTACAAATAGTAAGAATTTGGGTCGATTATCTCTTTTTAAAGAGGGGTTTACCCTTTTGTTAGCTTCTAATCATTTTTTATTGTAGTAAAATACACATAACATAAAAATTTACCATTTGGAAGTGTACAGTTTTGTGGCAATTAAGTACATCAAAAGTGTCAAACAACCATTACCACTCACTAGCACCAGACTTTTGTCACCCAAAAAGGAAGGCCTACGTCCAGTCAACTCCCATTATTCCTTCTCCCAGCCCCTGGCAACCACCAGTTTGCTTTCAGACCGGTTGGTTTGCCTATTCTGTATATTTCATATAAATGGAATTATAGGATATGTGACCCTTTGTAACTGACTTCTTTGTAATGTTTTCAAGATTCACCCATGTGGTAGCATGTACAGTTCTTCATTCCCCTTTTACGGCTAAATAATATTCCATCAAAGAGCATTTTTAAAAAACTCTGAAACAGCTTTATAAAAGTCTCACTCCAGACTAGGGGTTGGTAAACTTTTTCTGTAAAAGGCCAGATAATAAATATTTTCTGCTTTGAGGACCACATACACAGTCTGCTGTGACTACTCAATCCTGCTCTTGTAGCATGAACAAAGCTGTGACAGTATGTAAACAAATGGGTGTGGCTGTGTTCCAATAAAACTTTATTTACAGAAACAAACAATGGCTCTGATTTGGCCTGTGGGCTGCAGTCTGATGACTCTGCTCTGGATCGTTTCATCATTACACAACTCTGATGTGTATTTTGAGAAAAGAGGTGGTGGCTAAGGTGCTGAGCTATTTGCAACTAGAACGCAGATTGCTTTTTCTTAAAGATGCCTTAAGATCTCACAATATACGGTTCCAGTGTGGCTGTCCTTGTTTTCCAACCTCATGCTTGAGTATTTCTTATTGCTGTTTCCCACCCCAAGAATGATTCCTACTTTTTCAATCCTAGCTGGTTACTCCGGGATCCAAAAATGAAGCTGCGAACAACTTACAGGGGCTTCACTAAAGCAGTGAATCTCTATTTTGATAAGATAATTCCCAAGATAGTACAACTCCAGGTAAATCTAAATTCCCCATTCCTATGACCAAGAGAAGTAATTACCTCAATTGATTTCCTGGATAAGGCTAGCCTATTTTCTTTTTTTTTTTTTTAAAGATTTGATTTATTTATTTGACAGAGAGAGAGAGATAGCGAGAGAGGGAACACAAGCAGGGGGAGTGGGAGAGGGAGAAGCAGGCTCCCCGCTGAACAGGGAGCCCGATGCGGGGCTCGATCCCAGGACCATGGGATCATGACCTGAGCCAAAGGCAGAAGCTTAACGACTGAGCCACCCAGGTGCCCCAAGTCTAGCCTATTTTCTATCACACAGAAGCAGAATGTGTATATAGCAGCTCGTTCCGATTCCTTATTTAAGAAATACTAGGTTTTCATTAGCTTGCTGTTTCCTATCTACTGCCTAACTGGAAGCCTTTTCTCTGGCAGTGGACTTGAAATTGCACTCTGTATATTTTTGTTTTCTCTTCTCCATTATATCTTTGCCCTCAGTCACCATAAATGGGAAATTAATGATAGTCCTCAAAATGTCTTAATTTGGCTACTAAAGGTAGCTACTTGTCAGTCCTTCACACATAATAGATTAGATGGGTGACCTTAGGTCAGCGATTTTGTAGAAGTTGCAATTTATTTGTTTTTTAACATCCCTCCACCACAATAAAACCATGGTGCCAAGCATAATCATTGTTTAGTGCTACTATATTTCTAAAATGTTTGGATAATATAAAAAGGACTATATACTAGAGAGAAAATGAACAGAGGGAGGGAACAAAAATGTAACATCTATTAGGTATCAAGCTTTCTGTGAGGCAATCAACATTTACCTAGCATATCTCATTGCCACAGTAATCATATGAAGGAGATGTTATCATAGATTGAATGGAGGCAATGGCAAACTTATATGTGGGTAGGAGAGGGCTTCATAGAGTGTAAATTTGAAATTACTATGGAGAGTTGGTTCCTAACATTGTGAGTATCTCAGAGTTAATCAGACTCAGGAAAGCCATTAAAATCATTAAGTGACTGAAGAGTGTGAATCTGTGTGCCATATGGGGGGGTGGGGTGGGTGGTATAGAGATCATCCTTTACAAAAATTAGAGCTGTGCTGTCCAGTATAGTAGCCATAGCCACATGCAGTTATTTAAACTTAATTAAAATCAAATAAAATTCAAAATTCATTTCTTCATTTACATAGACACATTTTTAATGCTCAGTAGGCATGTGTGGATGGTTGCTACCATATTGGACAATGCAAACACGGAATATTTTCATCATTAGAAAGTTCTGCTGGACAGCATTGAACTAGAGTACTCAGCCCACCCCAAATCAGACTTCTCAGTCTTGAAACTCCTGGAAAACTAAATTAATAAACAGAACCTTGCTTAAGGAGCACAAAATCAGGTTCTGAGGAGATTGGGAGGCCTCAAAAGCAATTTATCACAGTGTTATAAATCAGCACTTACAACTGAGTAGCTGCCCTTTACAACTTTTAGTATCTGGTTCTGGGTCTCTTGCTAATCCCAGGTACTGTCAATTTCTGGATCTTCCCTCTTTCCTTATCTATTCTCTAATCTGCTAGATTCATAACTGGATGGATGGGAAAGGGGAAGAGAGAAGCAGCTTTTGAAAAACTTTTTCGATGTTTGTCAGCAGAGGATGACATTTAATGGATTGAGGGAGCACTCTTTGGGGCTTTTTGTCCTCTTTTTTCCCCTGTCAGGATACAGTGCGGTCAGTTATTCCTTGCTTGCTAAAAATTCTCCCATTTCAACTTTTTCCACCCAGTTGCTCCTGAGTCATGATGAACACAGGTTTTGATGTGCAAACACTTCAGTGGCAATTATACATAGTCCTGGGTGTTGTCCACATTCTTACTTGCATGGTTGGTATGGAGTTTAATTCTTAGAAGTCAACACTCTTTCTATTTCTATATGCTGGGAGGAGTACCTCACGCTTGCCCACGTATCTCCAAGAGTAGGTTGAGGAGGTGCCGAAGTGGGCATGATGAAGCTTGACTACGGTGTGGCAGGTGCAAGATATGAAGAGGAAATATATTGGCTGGACTGGAGAGAACTATAAAGATAGGGGATGACTGATCATGTTACTCTCAACAGACAGGAGTCAGTAGGGATGGGAAATATGAAGATTTGCAAGAGGGCATAATTAGGAGAGCAGAAGGGGATGTGATCCAGCACAAAGTTGGGATTAATAGAGAACCATGAGAAACATCAACATTTAAGAGGTGGGTAGGGCAAGAGGAGCTGACAAAAGAAACTGAAGAGCAGTGACCAGGGAGGCAGGCCAGAAACTAGGAGAGAGCAATAAGAGACCACAGAAGAGAGGGTTTCTTTCAAGAAGGAGAAAGTAGTCAAGGATGTCACATGTTGCTCAGAGAGATAGTAAATTTGGATTAAAATTTATTGTTTGAACTTAGCAAAGAGAAGGTAATGTTAATAATGTAGGTGGAATGGAAAGAATGGAAATGAGTAAAAGAGTAAAAGAGAATAAGAAGTCAGGTATTAGTACAGGAATATTTCAGAGTTTGTCAATGAAGGTGAAGGGGACAAGATAGTAGGAACTGGAGGGGGAAGTGGTCCAGGCAAGTTATTTTTAGCAGAGGACTTTGAGTCAATTTAAATGATTATGGGGAAGGTTTAGTAAAGGAGATGATGATACAGAAGACAGAAGGGTAGTCCGAAAAGAGTGAAGTTCCTGAAAAATGAGAAGGAGGTGAGACAACTCTTAGGACGGGAGACACTTGATTCATTTAACTGGTGCTAAGGGAGAAAGGATGGAAGTGGAAGTCATGCTTAATTCATTGAATTATGAAGGAAAAGGGTGGGGGTCCATTAGTAAGGAGTACTAGACAATGTAGGATTCTAGGAGCAGTTGACTTCAGACTGTGGAGTGAGAGATACTGCCTGAACGATGGTTTAACTTGGAGTTGAGTTGAGGAATATGTTATTTTTATGGCACTCTAAATATGTGTGTACAACAGCAAATTGAGAAAATCTAGCTTTTCCCACCAGTAACTTCACTCTCAAACTTTCATCTCCTTAACCCTCAGTATGGAAAGGGAGGCCCCATCATTGCTCTGCAGGTTGAGAATGAATATGGTTCATATCATCAGGATAGAAGATACATGTCATATATTAAAAAGGTAAGTGCTCCTTTAATTTTCCTCCATATTTACATATTTCTTTTCTCACTTTGTTAGTTTGTGGAGCAAACATATCCCGAGTAGCTATAGCTTGTGTGATACCATGGGATATAAAGATGAATGAGGTCCAGTTTAATTTTTTTCATGCATTTGCATCCTAGAGAGGAGACAAGAAACTACCTACACAACTCTCACGTAAGGCCAAGAGTGATGTTAAAATATTTTTCCTTTCTGTGAACCTCACAGCTCTCTTTTGGTTGGTGTTTGTATAATACATACTTTTCTATCCTCTTAGTTTCAATTATTCTGGATTCATGTGCTTAAGGAACATACCTTGTAAGCAGTATATAATTAAATTTTGTTTTTGTTAATTCATTATGAAAATTCTTGTTTTTTATATGAAGTATTTGGCTTATATACATTTAATATGATTACTGACAGTTGCATTTAAATCTACCATCCTATTAACTTTCTATTTGTCCTACCTGTCCTATGGTCCTTTCTTTTTTTTATTCTTTTATATTGACTATTTTTTTATTATTCCATTTTTCCTGTATTAGCTTATTAAACATTTTTCACTTTTCTTTTAGTATTGGCCATAGAGACTACTGTGCATCCTAGAATTATTAATGTCTAATATAAATTAGTGTGCTTGCCAGTTCCAAGGCAAAGAAAGCACCTGAGAAGAGTTTAATTGCATTTTCCTCCTTTCTTTCTTCAGTACTGTTGTTATTTCTTTTAATGTTAAATATATTTTAGACACACAAGAACTTATTTTTATTATTATATGGAGTCATTTAGATTTATGTACATAATTTACTTTTTGTTGCTCTTCTCTCCTCTCTGCATCTCTGAGCTTTATCTCTCTTATCATTTCCTTTGCCTAAAGAACACCTATTTGTATTTTCTTTGTTGCAGGTATGCTATTAACAAATTCTCTCACCTTTTGTTTGCCTGAAAATGTGCCTAGCTCATCATCATTTTGAAGGATATTTGTACTGTATGTAGAATTCTAGATTGGCAATTATTTTCTTTGATGATTCTCTGGCGTACATTGTTTTTATTAAGAAGTTAGGTATGGATACAATTATCGTTCCTTTGAAGGTAAAATGTATTTTTCTTCTGGCTTCTTTTAAGATTTATTTTTTTGGTTTCCCTCACCTTTCCTAAGATTTGGCTAAGTGTAGTTTTTATTTTTATTCTGCTTACATGTTTGCACCCTTCATTATGTGTCTTGAAGTCTTTAATTGGTTTTGGAAAATCTTCAGCAACTGTCAGCTCCAATTTTTTCTCTCTTCTCCTCTAGGACTTCTGTTATATAAAACTAGATAGTTTCATCATATCTATTTTGCTCTTTTCTGGATGATTTTTTCTTTTTTTTTAAAGATTTTATTTATTTATTTGACAGAGAGAGAGAGACAGCAAGAGAGAGAACACAAGCAGGGGGAGTGGGAGAGGGAGAAGCAGACCTCCCTCAGAGCAGGGAGCCCGATGTGGGGCTCGATCCCAGGACCCTGGGATCATGACCTGAGCCGAAAGCAGATGCTCAACGATTGAGCCACCCAGGTGCCCTCTGGATGATTTTTCTAAGATATCATGTAATTTATGAATTTTCTCTGCAGCTTAGTCTAATTTGATGTCAAACCTTGTTCTCAGTTTTAGATATAGTGATTTTTAGCTCTCGAATTTTCATTTGATTCTTTTCTGGTTTCCTTTTTTTTGTCCAAAAGTTTCCATTTTTAAAAAACTCCTTGAACATATTAATTATAATTATTTCAAAGCTATGTTTGAAAACCTAATGTCTAATTTCCTATGTATCTGTTCTGTTGTCTGTTTTTCTCATGGTTTCAGTAAAGTAATATCTTTTGGTATGCCTAATAATTTTTCAATCCAATTTATTTATGAAAACATGACTGAAATCATCTGAAGCTATTCAGATGGATTTATTTTTGCTTCCAGAAGATAATTGAAATGATATGGAGCTGGGCTTAAATTCTTTTTTTTTTTTTTAAATTTTTTTTATTGTTATGTTAATCACCATATATTACATCATTAGTTTTTGATGCAGTGTTCCATGATTCATTGTTTGTTCATAACACCCAGTGCACCATGCAAAACGTGCCCTCCTCAATACCCATCACCAGGCTAACCCATCCCCCCACCCCCCTACCCTCTAGAACCCTCAGTTTTTCAGAGTTGGGCTTAAATTCTTATGAGAGTAAGTCTAATTCTTATTCACCTTCTCTCCTAAGGGATAGCCCTTTGGGTCCCAGCTAAAAGCCTAGAATCGTTATGGCCCCTCCTCTGTTTTGGCTGTCTATGAACTTCAGTTTCTTTCCCCACATCTCATAAATTGCTGGGAAATCTACTCAGCTTTTCAGCCTCTCAACTGATGCTTGGGGAATCAATGTCTCAAGGAAAAAGTATGACACATGCTGGATTCACCTCTCTAGGTCGCCTGCCTCTCTGAAAACTTGACTCCTCAAGTCCTGCCTCGATATAGATCTAGTATCTTCAAATAAGTTAATTTTTTTGTCCAGTTTATCTAGTTGTCATTAGCAGGATGTTTAGTCTGAAACAAAATAGCCCACAGTCCCTAGAAGGGGAGCCTATTGCTATCCCTATGAGTAGTGGTCCATGAATCCTTTTCATTATCAAGTGTTCTAGTTTAGGTGAAAAGTTATATGGCCACTTACCAACCGGCCATATTGCTTGCTGGGGCTAAAGATGTGAAACATTGCATCTGTATAGGACCTATGGTAGTGGAAGTTTGCCTGTAATTAATATATGACATGCTGTCTCCTCTCACTCATTCTGTTCACTTTTCAGCCTTCCCTGTTTTTCAGAAGAGTTCAGGAAAAGCAAACCACCTTCTCATACTCAACAAGGATAATTGCAGGAATAGTTTCACCTTCAGGATATTGTGATCCATAGGCCCAGGAAAGGCATACCTTTGGCTTTTCTCAGAATTCATGGCCATAGTCTTAGTATTTGACCTTTCAAGTAAATAAGTTTCTTAGCCTCTTCTCTCTCTCTTTGATTTAGACTCTCTTGGATTTATTTCTAAAGTAGAGACATTAAAGTCTCATGCAGCAAGTGTGACTATAGATTGACTAAACAAAATTTTACCTGCACTTTCCATTGACCAAAGGAAAATCAGCAGTTGTGTGTGTGTTTCTTAATCCATCCTGTGAGTTGGGTCCACAGCATGTGGTTAATTTGAGCATGAGTGTGGAAGAGGAGGTTTGTCTTAAGCTCTCTGATGCACTAGACAAAATCTGGGATTCAGGTCCTTAGGGGAAAGCACTGTATTAAGGTGAATGAAAATAGTCCCACCACCTCTTCCTTTAGGTCTGATATTTTAATTATCAGTTTGGTCTTTCTGAATGTGGCTGAGGCAGGGATGATTTCTTTTGTTCTAATTTACTAACTTACAAGCAGTTGGATGAAGGAATTAGAACTTTTTCTCCATTCCTCAGCTTCATTCCAGTATTTTTATCACCATCATTTTTTTCTAGAGAGACGCCATTCCATGGGATCAGGGACAGTTCATTTACCTTACCAAATTTCTCCACAGGCCCTGATCACAAGAGGGATCAAGGTGTTCCTTATGACTGCTGATAATGGAGATGAACTGAAAAGAGGCCACTTAAAACGGGGTACAATTTCTCTTTATTCTATTTCCTGTGCTAGTGAAGTCTGAAACAGAACAGCAGTCCTTCTGATGCTTTATTTCTCCTACTTCCCATGGATGCTTTATTTCTCCCCATAGTTTTCTTTTTAAAGATTTTATTTATTTGAGAGAAAGAACATGAGAGCATGCAGCCCACAAGTGGGGGGAGGGGCAAAAGAAGAGGGGGAGGGAGAAGCAGACTCCCCACTGAGCACAGAGCCTGACCGAGGGGCCTGATCCCCAGGACCCCGAGGTCACAACTTGAGCTGAAGTCAGATGCTTAACTGACTGAGCCACCCAGGTGCCCTGAGGCCCCATAATTTTTAGGAAAAAGTTGTGGGGCTGAGTTAAGGAACCAGTCCTTACCTTGCTACCCCACCAGCTGTTACCTTCAGAGCACCAACAATGCAGACACTTGTTCCATCCTGTTTGGTCCATAGTGGCAAGAGTGGGGCCTTTACCTCTCTTTACCAGAGTAAAGACTATCTTTGTCATTGCCAAATGGCTGTGACCTAACAACAGGAAGTAGAGGCAGTGTCAGAGAAATAGTACTGTCATGGACCAAGCCCCAGGAGCTCAGGGGCTGATAAGTTTGGGGAATCAACGTAGTAGGGAAACATGGAATAGAATTATAGGGAGGAAATATGGATTGATACTTAGGAAAATGGAAAAAGGCAATGTGCAGACAAATAGAACCAAAGAACAGTGCTATTTGCAGTTCTTTCACCCAAATAGCCTGTCAGGCATATTCTCCCCTGCTGGCCTTTCTCCCATCTTTTGGCATCCTTTGTCTTGTAGGAGAGGCAGGATAGTGTTCTGAATTAGAAGTCAGGAGATCTATAGTCAAGTTTTAGGTCTTAGGCTATTCATCTCTCTGGGCTGGGTTTCTTCATTTGGCTTTTATTTATTCATCAGCATAATGTGATTTATTTTAACTGCCCTTATTTCAGTCTGGGTCATTCATTGTAAATGCTACATGAAGGGATGTATGTGAAAGCACTTTGTATGGAGCAGGTATGGACCCACATGCGGGATCATATCTTTATTATTAACCACAATCAATAAAGGGTTAATGAGAACTACCTGTGAGGTGTATGTGCAGAAGGTGTGGAGGCCCAGGTCTTCATCCTGTGTCTGGGAGCATGTTCTCTCTCTGCTCAACAGTGCTTGTAGGAGGACCTTATAAACAGTGTCTCCTTTTCCTCCACAGTACTTTCTACTGTCCACATGAAACATATAAAGAAAGAAACTTATGATACACTCTTATCAATTCAGGTAAGGACATCTCAGAGATGGGAGATGTTTTGATTCTTGCTCACACTAGAACTCATTTTTGGGGGAAATTCTCAGCAGCGATTCATTCAGTTAAAACCTGGATCTGTTACACCCTTGGAATGCCTGCTCTAGGTGTTTTGGGGTATAATTAAATCAAGTTCAAATGCTTACAGTGCCTGGCCCATAGCCCCTTAGAAGGATACAAAATGAGAAACATAGCATACTAGCAGGGCAGCATCAGTAGGAATCCTCCTATCAATCCAGGGGCTATACCCTACCTCAAGTGACAGCTCAGGTTTTAGGGAATGGGAACCATCCTTGAAGAGAAGCCTCAGTCTCAGGGGAGGAATCAACCAGTATCCTTTATCACAGCTCTATAGGTATAGATTCCAGGTCTACTAAAGGGAACTCTTGGTTTCAAGATACACTGCATGCAGGAATCTAGGTCTACACTGGGAATTTATATATCATTCATAGTCCTCCAAACCAGATATAATTTGCTAATCAGAGGTAATTTTAATCATAACATGGTTATGATAACATGGATAACATTCTGCCTTTATCTTGTTTTCAGATAGAGCTGGTTTTGCATGGGCAAAGAGAGAGGTTTTTGTTAGCCCTTTACTCATGACCCCATTCACCTGTAACTATTTATGATCGAGTGAGAAAGACAAGGAATGTAAATAAACACAAGATAGGAAGTGCTAATTGCAATAAAACTATTAATGGGTAACCGGAGATCAGAGAGTGGCATAGATTTCTACCACCAGCTGAGATCCATGGTTACATGTTTCATTTTGCACAGGACTGAGCCATGTGATATTAGCAGCAAAAGAAGAATATGTTAATTACCATAAATATAAAATAACGCCTGGAATTCTAAAAACTGTTAAATCCCTGATTCTCCTCCCCTGTGGTCTGAGACAGCACTAAGATTTAGAGAAGAGTACAAAGGGAGATGTATCTGGCCTTATAACATCTGGGCCAACATACAGGTAGCTCAGAGATGTGCAGGGATTAGGGTGAGTGCATTCCAAGAAAATATGAAGAGGGACTATAATTCCCAGAACAAAGTAAACACTCAGATAGATGCTAACATTATGATAATAGAGGAAGAATTGGGGGAGGCAATAAAACCAGTGGAATCCAGAGTTAGAAGTGATATGTTGTCTATAATTAGCAAAGTTCTGAAAATGAGGTCATTTGTTTATTTATTGAATCAGTCAGTAAATGTTTTTAGCATCTACTGTGTACCAGTTAGGTACTTTTCAAGGCATTATGTATAAAACAGTGAATGAAATCTATAAAAGCAGAATTTCTGGAGCTTATAATTTAGTGGTAAGAGACAGACAATAAACAAATAAAGGCAAATATAGAGTATGAGGTAGTAACAAGAGCTAGAAAGACATATGATAATATTTATATACACAGCTTTTAGTTTATGTAATCCTCCCATTTTTTCATGTTTATTTCTTATATTACCATGTTAAAAACTATTAATCTTATTCTCATTTTGCAGATGAGGAAATCATGACTTAGGTTAAATTACTGATTTTAGATCACAGGTGGATCTATTCACAGGTGAATAATCAGATCATATAATAGAATAACCCAGGGTTAAATTTAAACCTTCTGCTTCCAAATCCCATGCTCTTCTCACTTTCTTATATCATTAACGATTTAAACGCCTTCTGTGGTGAGAGAATGATTTGATACAATATAGGAGCAATCACAGGACTTAAATAGTGAAAATGAGTACCCATAGCTTTAGAAAGTTCATTGTAATTTGTTTCTAGTGCATTTCTTATGTGATAAAGTGAACATGAGAGAAATACAATTCCTAGGACAGATGTTGTAACTGAATATGGGGAGAAAGCAGAGCTTTTGAGTCCCTATTTTGTTTCTGTGTTCTCTATTAGAGATTCCTCTCCAAACTGGACAAGGTAGAACTACATAGTTAAGGGGGAGCTAAAGCTGGAAGTGGATGATAAATTAGATGTTTCAAATTTAGATCAGAATGAGCACATTATTTTGAGTGGGTACTTTGTGTCAGATCCTGTGCTAGGCTCTGGATATATACTGGTGATGAAAAAGATATCTTCTTTGTCCTTGTGGAGGCTATTTCCAGGATTGTTCAATGAGTATGGGGGCTCTCTTGTTGTCTTTGTTCTGACTGATCCTCTTCTGAGGGAAGATACAGAAGCTGTGCTTGTCAAAGGTCTAGATGAGACAGTACTGGAAAGGAGTGCTCATCCACCAAGTGATGGGATCTTTTGTATCACAGTAGGCTGAAGTTAACACAGAGTAATTATAAAGTCCCTGCATTAAAATTAACAACAAAACAACAGCAACAAAGCTAAAATACCAAAATGCAGACAAGAAGAGATCCATTCTGATGGCAGTTTATATGAAAGATTTAGGATGCTATTGATGGCAGCCTTCACCTAAATCAAATCTGTGACATCTACTGCCAATAGTTTTGAAAACTTGGGTTTTATTACTATGAGTGACATTACTACATTTCTTCATACTGGTAGGAGCATAATTGAAGTATTTGTTTTTGTGTTTCTGCTCAGGCCATTTTGTCTTAGGAGATATTTTAGCAAAGTGGAATGCTTCCAGGAAATGTAATTTAGGATTTCTCTAAAAATAAATGAAAGGAACTGGGAGTATAGTTTGGAGTTGACCAAGATGGTGACACAGGAGACTCCTGAACTCCCTTCCTCCCACACATACCCCAAATGTACAGCCACCCACAAGCAATGCCCTCTGAAATAGGTCCAGAAACTAGCTGAATGACTCTACATATTGTGAGGATTAAAAAATATCCACATCAAAATAGGTAGGAAAGGCTAAGACACGTTCTCACCATAAACCTCACTCCCTGATATAATGTCACAAACTAGAGGGAACCCTCAGCTCCTAGCTACTCCCTGAGGAGTGGAGGATTCATACCCAACATCAAGTGCCCCAACTTTTAAGACTCCCACTGGAGGTATGGACTTCTAAACACCTAGTTCCAAAAGCTGTGCCCATGAGACCCACAAGACTATAAAAAAAAAGGAAGAAGAAGAAGAAGAAACAATTATAATGGCCTCATGAGCACTAATCGTGACTGTTCCTCCAGGGCTCAGCACAGAGGGAAAGGCAAAATCATCCATGTCCCAGTCTGTCCCCAAAGAGGTGTATCTGCGACTTTAAAAGTTGCTGCCTGAGGGCCAGGCTTCTAATTTAGCAGTCAACTACAGGCTGGCTGCAATTTTCCAGTCCTGGGAAGCTGGCAAACACATTTCACACCTTCTTTCAGTTCACGTCAGTAATAAAACCAAGTCCCCAACATCTCCCTGGATGGAGCTTGTGCACATATTTGGTGCCTAGCTTTTGCAGTAGCAACCTGAGGAACAGGAGGCTGGATCACCTGGTTCTAATAGCCAATGGCGACTGTATTGACAAGTACCATAGTACCATAGCAAACAGAGTCCTTAACAAACACAGAAGCATCTCCTCCCCACACTGTGGGCTATATATACCTGGGCCCAGCACAGAGGATGTAAGCTAAAATGCCCATCTCCCAGTTTCTCCCTGGAAGGAGCTTAAAACATACTTTCCTTGCTGGTGCCTGAGAGTCCAGCCTCTAATCAGCCTGCAATTGGTTGCTGATTATGATCCTCTCCTTTGGGACACTGTCAGCTCTTGGCACATGCTCAACTACTGTGAGCCACTAAAAACAAAGAAGACAGCTTAGACAATCACAAAAGTTTGAGAGACAGCTAGGAACTTAGGCTGGGCTGATCAACAAGGCTCATCTCCTACATGAGATCATTCTGTCAAGATGGGGAGAGAGATGGCTATTTTATCTAATACACAGAAATTAGCAGTCAAAGAAAAAAAAAAAAAAACACACAGAGGAATAAGTTCCAAACAAAAGAAGAAGAAATCCCGGAAACAGAACTTAATGAAATGTAAATAAGTGATTTGCCTTATAGAGAGTTCAAAATAATCATCATAAAGATACTTACTGAAGTCAGGAGTGCAATGTATATGCAAAGTGAGAATTTCAACAAAGAGAAAATATAAAAAAGTACCAAACAAATCATAGAGCTGAAGAATACAATAATTGAACTGAAAAATCCAATAGAGGGGCTCAACAGTAGAGTTGATAAAGTGGAAAAAACAGATCTGCAAACTCAAAGACGGGGCAGTAGAATTCATCCAATCATAAGAAAATAGAAAAAAAGTGTGCTGATAGCTTAAGGGATTTATGGGGCACCATACGGGACAAATCAAACAGATGAATATACACATTATAGAGATCCTGGAAGGAGAAGAGAAAGGGGGCATAAGGCTTATTCAAAGAAATAATGACTGAAAACTTCCCTAGCTTAAGGAATGAAACAGACATCCAGATCCAGGAAGCCTAGAGAATGCCAAATAAAATGAATCCAAAGAGACTTACACTGGGACACATCAATATTAGTTTGTCAAAAGTTAAAGACAAGGAGAAAATCTTAAAAACAGCCAGAAAGACGCAACTTGTTACATATAAGGGAACCCACATAAGGCTACCACAGGTTTTTAAAAAAATTTTTATTTAAATTCAATTTAATTAACATATACTGTATTATTAGTTTCAGAGGTAGAATTCAGTAATTCATCAGTTGCATACAACACCCAGTTCTCGTTACTTCAAGTGCTGTCCTTAATGCCCATCACCTAGTTACCCCATCCCCTACCCACCTCCCCTCTAGCAACTATCAGTTTGTTCCTTATACTTAAGAGTCTATAACAGTTTGGTTCCCTCTGTTATTTAGCCTTCCCTTCCCCTATGTTCATTTGTTTTGTTTCTTATATAGAATGAAATCATATGGTATTTGTCTTTCTCTGACTGACTTATTTCTCTTAGCATAATACCCTCTAGTTCCATCCACTTCACTGCAAATGGCAAGATTTCATTCTTTTTGATGGCTAATATTCTATTTATATATATATATATATATATATATATATATATATATATATATATATGGCACATCTTCTTTGTCTGTGTTGTCTGTTGATGGGCATCTGGGTTCTTTCCATATTTTGGCTATTGTTTATATTGTTTATAATATATACAATATATTATTGTATATATTCTGTATATATATTTTGGCTATTGTAGACATTGCTACTAAACTTTGGGGTGCATGTGCCCCTTTGAATCACCATGTTTGTATCCTTTGGATAAATACCTAGGAGGGCAATTTCTGGGTCATAGAGTAGCTCTATTTTTAACTTCTTGAGAACCTCCCATTACTGTTTTCCAGAGTAGCTGCACCAATTTGCATGCCCACCAACAGTGTAAGAGAGTTCCCCTTTCTCCACATCCTTGCCAACATCTGTTGTTTCCTGATATGTTAATTTTAGCCATTCTGACCAGTGTGAGGTGGTATCTCATTGTGGTATTGATTTGTATTTTCCTGATGACAAGCGATGTGGAGCATTTTTTTCATGTGTCTGTTGGCCATTTGTATGTCTTCTTTGAAGAAATGTCTGTTCATGTTTTCTGCCCATTTCTTGACCAGATTTTTTGTTTTTTGGGTGTTGAGTTTGATAAGTTCTTTATAGATCTTGGATACTAGCCTTTTATCTGATAAGATGTTTGCAAATATCTTCTCCCAATCTGTAGGTTGTCTTTTGGTTTTGTCAACTGTTTCCTTTGCTGTGCAAAAGCTTTTTATCTTGATGAAGTCCGAAGAATTCATTTTTGCTTTTGTTTATTTTGCCTTTGGAGATGTGTCTAGCAAGAAGTTGCTGTGGCCAAGGTCAAAAAGGTTGCTGCCTATGTTCTCTAGGATTTTGATGGATTCTTATCTCACATTTAGTCTTTCATCCATTTTCAGTTTATTTTTGTGTATGGTGTGAGAAAGTGGTCCAGTTTCATTCTCCTGCATGTCGCTGTCCAGGTTTCCCAACACCATCTGTTGAAGAGACTGTCTTTTTTCCCACTGGATATTCTTTCCTGCTTTGTTGAAGATTAGTTGAGGGTCCATTTCTGGGTTCTCTATTCTGCTCCATTGAGCTGTGTGTCTGCTTTTGTGCCAGGGTCATACTGTCTTGATGATTACAGCTTTGTAAAACAGCTTGAAGTCAAGAATTTTGATGCTTCCAGCTTTGGTTTTCTTTTTCAATATTCCTTTGGCTATTCGAGGTCTTTTCTGGTTCTCTAGAAATTTTAGGACTGTTAGTTTCAGCTCTATGAAAAAAGCTGATGGTATTTTGATAGGGATTGCCTTAAATGTATAATTGCTTTGGGTAGCCTAGACAATTTAATAATATTTGTTCTTCCAATACATGAGCATAGAATGTTTTCCCATTTCTTTGTGCCTTCCTCAATTTCTTTCATAAGTGTTCTATAGTGTTCAGAGCATAGATCCTCTACCTCTTTGGTTTGGTTTATTCCTAGATATCTTATGGGTTTTATTGCAATTGTAAATGGGATCAATTCCTTGATTTCTCTTTCTTCTGCCTCATTGTAGTGTAAATGACTTTTGTGCATTGATTTTATATCCTGCCAGTCTGCTGAATTCTTGGATCAGTTCCAGCAATTTTTTGGTGGAGCCTTTTGAGTTTTCTACACAAAATATCATGTTGTCTGTGAAGAGTGAGAGTTTGACTTACTCTTTGCTGATTTGGGTGCAGTTTATTTCTTTTTGTTGTTTGATTGCTGAGGCTAGGCCTTCCAATACTATGTTGAACAACAGTAATGAGGGTGGACATCCCTGTTGTGTTCCTGACCTTAGGGGAAAAGCTCTCAGTTTTTTCCTATTGAGGATGATATTCACTGTGGGTTTTTCATATATGGCTTTTATGATATTGAGGTATGTTCCTTCTATCCCTACACTGTAGTTTTTATCAGGAAAGGATGCTGCATTTTGTCAAATGCTTTTTCTGTATCTGTTGAGAAGATCGTTTGATTCTCATCCTTTCTTTTATTAATGTGCTGTATCAAACCGACTGATTTGCAGATCTTCAACCACCCTTGCAGCCCAGGAATAAATCCCACTTGTTTGTGGTGAAAAATCCTTTTAATGTACTGTTGGATCCTATTAGCTAGTAGCTTGGTGAAAATTTTTTTTATCCATGTTCATCAGGGATAGGTCTGTAATTCTCCTTTTTAGTGGGGTCTTTGTCTGGTTTTGGTATCAAGGTAATGCTGGCTTCATAGAATGAGTTTAGAAGATTTCCTTCCATTTCTATTTTATGAAACAGATTTAGAAGAATAGGTATTAATTCTTCTTTAAATGTTTGGTAGAATTCTGCTGGGAGGCCATCTGGCCCTGGACTCTTTTCTTGTGAGAGATTTTTGATTAATGATTCAATTTCTTTGCTCGTTATGGGTCTGTTCAGGTTTTCTGTTTCTTCCTGTTTCAGTTTTGCTAGTTTATATGTTTCTAGGAATTTATCCATTTCTTCCAGATTGCCTAATTTGTCGGCATATAATTGCTCATAATATTCTCTTATAATTGTTTGTATTTATGTGGTATTGGTTGGGATCTGCCCTCTTTTATTCATGATTTTATTTATTTGGTTCCTCTCTCTCTCTTTTTTGTAAATCTGGCTGGGGGTTATCAATCTTATTAATTCTTTCAAAGAACCAGTTCTTAGTTTCATTGTTCCGTTCTACTATGTTTTTTTTAATTTCTGTATTTTTATTTCTGCTCTAGTCTTTATTATTTATCTTCTCCTGCTGGATTTAGGCTTTATTTGTTGTTCTTTTTCCAGCTCCCTTAGATGTAAGGTTAGGTTGTATATTTGAGACTTTTCTTATTTCTTGAGAAAGGCTTGTATTGTTATATACCTCCCTCCTAGGACTGCCTTTGCTGCATCCCAAAGATTCTGAACTGTAGTGCTTTCATTTTCATTTACTCCCGTGTATTTTTTTAATTACTCTTTAATTTCCTAGTTGACACATTCATTCTTTCAAAGGATGCCCTTTAACCTCCATGTATTTGTGGTCCTTCCAAATTTTTTCTTGTAGGTTACTTCAAGTTTTAAAGCATTGTATTCTGAAAATCTGCATGGAATAATCCCAGTCATTTTGTGCCAGTTGAGACCTGATTTGTGACCCAGTATGTGATCTGTTCTGGAGAATGTTCCATGTGCACTCAAGAGGAATGTATATACTGCTGTTTTAGGATGAAATGCTCTGAATATATCTATGAAGACCATCTGGTCCCATGTGTCATTCAAAGCCCTTGTTTCCTTCTTGATCTTCTGCTTTGATGATCTTTCCATTGCTATGAGTGAGGTGTGAAAGTCCTCTACTATTACTGTATTCTTATCAATGTGTTTCTTTAATTTTATTATTAATTGGCTTATATATTTGGGTGCTCCCAAGCTGGGGAAACGATGACTTACAATTGTTAGATCTTCTTGTTGGATAGACCCTTTTATTATTATATAGTGTCCTTCTTCATCTCTTATTAAGGCTTTGGTTCAAAATCTAGTCTGATATAAGGATGGCTACTCCAGTTTTCTTTTGATGTCCTTAGGCATGTTAAATTGTCCTCCACATCCTTACTTTCCATCTGAAGGTGTCTTTGGGTCTAAAATGAGTCTTTTGTAAACAGCATATCAATGGGTCCTGTTTTTTTTTTATGCATTCTGATACCATATGTCTATTGATTTAGTCATTTATATTAGTCCATTTATATTCAGAGTAATTATTGAAAGATACAAATTTAGTGTCATTATATTACCTGTAAAGTCACTGTTCCTGTAGATAGTTTCTGTTCCTTTCTGGTCTTGATTTCTTTTGGGCTCTCTCTTTGCTCAAAGGATCCCCTTTAATATTTCTTACAAGATTGGTGTAGTGTTCATGAATTGCTTTAATTTTGTTTTTCCTGGAAACTCTTTATCTCTCCTTCTATTCTGAAGGACAGTTTTGCGGGATAAAGTATTCTTGGCTGCATATTTTTCCCATTTATCATGTTGAATATATCACGCCAGTCCTTTCTGGCCTGCCAGGTCTCTGTTGACAGGTCTGCTGCCAGGTTTGTTTCTACCCTTGTAGTTTAAGGACCTCTTGCCCCGAACTGCTTTCAGGATTCCCGCTTTATCTTTGAAACTTCCAACTTTCGCTATAATATGTCAAGGTGTTGACCTATTTTTATTGATTTTAAGGTGGGGTGTATTCTCTGTGCCTCCTGGACTTGAATGCCTGTTTCCTTCACCAGATTAGGGAACTTCTCAACTATAATTCGTTCAAATAAACCTCGGTCCCTTTGTCCTGCTCTTCATCTTCTGAGACCCCTATTATCAGGATATTAATTTGCTTTATGGAATCATTCAGTTCTCGAAATCTCCCTTCATGATCTGGTGGTTGTCTTTTTTTATTGTTATGTTAATCACCATGCATCGTTAGTTTTTGATGTAGTGTTCCATGATTTATTGTTTGCATATAACCCCCAGTGCTCCATGCAGTATGTGCCCTCTATAATACCCATCACCAGGCTAACCCATCTCCCACCCTCCTCCCCTCTAGAACCCTCAGTTTGTTTTCAGAGTCCATCGTCTCTCATGGTTCGTCTCCCCTCTGATTTCCCCCACTTCATTTTTCCTTTCCTACTATCTTTTTTTTTTAATATAATGTATTATTTGTTTCAGAGGTACAGGTCTGTGATTCATCAGTCTTACACAATTCACAGTGCTCAACATAGCACATAACCTCCCCAATGTCTATCACCCAGCCACCGTATCCCTCCCACCCCCCACCACTCCAGCAACACTCCGATTGTTTCCTGAGATTAAGAATTCCTCCTATGAGTGAGATCATATGATACATGTCTTTCTCTGATTGACTTATTTCACTTAGCATAATACCCTCTAGTTCTATCCACATCATTGCAAATGGTAAGATGTCATTCCTTCTGATGGCTGCATAATATTCCATTGTATATATATACCACATCTTTATCCATTCATCTGTTGATGGACATCTTGACTCTTTCCATAGTTTGGCTATTGTGAACATTGCTGCTATAAACATTGGGGTGCACATACCCTTTTGGATCACTACATTTGTATCTTTGGAGTAAATACCCAGCAGTGCAATTGCTGGGTCGTACGGTAGCTCTATTTTCAACTTTGTGAGGAACCTCCATACTGTTTTCCAGAGTGGTTGCACCAGCTTGCATTCCCACCAACAGTGTAGGAGGGTTCCCCTTTCTCTGCATCCTAGCCAACATCTGTCTTTTCCTGACTTGTTAATTTTAGCCATTCTGACTAGTGTGAGGTGGTATCTCATTGAGGTTTTGATTTGGCTTTCCTTCATGCCGAGCGATGTTGAGCAATTTTTCATGTGTCTGTTGGCCATTTGGATGTCTTCTTTGGAAAAATGTCTGTTCATGTCTTCTGCCCATTTCTTGATTGGATTATTTGTTCTTTGGGTGTTGAGTTTAAGAAGTTCTTTATAGATTTTGGATTCTAACCCTTTATCTGATATGTCATTTGCAAACACCTTCTCCCATTCTGTCGGTTGTCTTTTGGTTTTGTTGACTGTTTCCTTTGCTGTGCAAAAGTTTTTTATCTCGCTGAAGTCCCAATAGTTCATTTTTGCCCTTGCTTCCCTTGCCTTTGGTGATGTTTCTAGGAAGAAGTTGCTGTGGCTGAGGTCGAAGAGGTTGCTGCCTGTGTTCTCCTTTAGGATTTTGATGGACTCCTGTCTCACATTTAGGTCTTTCAACCATTTGGAGTCTATTTTTGTGTGTGGTGTAAGGAAATGGTCCAGTTTCATTCTTCTGCATGTGGCTGTCCAATTTTCCCAAAACCATTTGTTGAAGAGACTGTCTTTTTTCCATTGGACATTCTTTCCCGCTTTGTCAAAGATTAGTTGACCATAGAGTTGAGGGTCCATTTCTGGGCTCTCTATTCTGTTCCATTGATCTATGTGTCTGTTTTTGTGATAGCACCATATGGTCTTCATGATTACAGCTTTGTAATAGAGTTTGAAGTCTGTAATTGTGATGCCACCAGCTTTTCTTTTCTTTTCAACATTCCTCTGGCTATTCGAGGTCTTTTCTGGTTCCGTACCTACAAATTGTAGGATTTTTTGTTCCATTTCCTTGAAAGAAGTTGATGGTATTTTGACAGGGATTGCGTTGAATGTGTAGGTTGCTCTAGGTACCATTGACATCTTCACAGTATTTGTTCTTCCAATCCATGAACATGGAACATTTTTCCATTTCTTTGTGTCTTCCTTAATTTCTTTCATGAGTATTTTATAATTTTCTGAGTACAGATCCTTTGCCTCTTTGGTTAGATTTATTCCTAGGTGTCTTATGGTTTTGGGTGCAATTGTAAATGGGATCAACACCTTAATTTCTCTTTCTTCTGTCTTGTTGATGGTGTGTAGGAATGCCACTGATTTCTGTGCATTGATTTTATATCCTGCCTCTTTACTGAATTGCTGTATGAGTTCTAGCAGTTTTGGGGTGGAGTCTTTAGGGTTTTCCACATAAAGTATCATATCATCTGCAAAGAGTGAGAGTTTGACTTCTTCTTTGCTGATTTGGATGCCTTTTATTTCTTTTTGTTGTCTGATTGCTGTGGCTAGGGCTTCTAGTACTATGCTGAATAGCAGTGGTGAGAGTGGACATCACTGCCGTGTTCCTGACCTAGAAGGAAAGCTCTCAGTTTTTCTCCATTGAGAATGATATTTGCTGTGGGTTTTTCATAGATTGCTTTTATGATATTGAGGTATGAACCACCTATCCCTACACTCTGAAGAATTTTAATCAAGAAAGGATGCTGTACTTTGTCAAATACTTTTTCTGCATCGATTGAGAGGATCATATGGTTCTTGTTCTTTCTTTTATTAATGTATTGTATCACACTGATTGATTTGCGGATGTTGAACCAACCTTGCAGCCCAGAGATAAACCCCACTTGGTCATGGTGAAGAATCCTTTTAATGTACTGTTGGATCCTATTGGCTAGTATTTTGGTGAGAATTTTTGCATCCATGTTCATCAGGGATATTAGTCTCTAATTCTCTTTTTTGATGGGGTCTTTGTCTGATTTTGGGATCAAGGTAATGGTGGCCTCATAAAACGGGTTTGGATGTTTTCTTTCCATTTCTCTTTTGTAGAACAGTTTCAGAAGAATAAGTATTAATTCTTCTTTAAATGTTTGGTAAAATTCCCCTGGGAAGCCATCTGGCCCTGGGCTCTTGTTTGTTGGGAGATTTTTGATTACTGTCAATCTCCTTAGTGGTTATAGGCCTGTTCAGGTTTTCTATTTCTTCCTGGTTCAGTTTTGGTAGTTTATACATCTCTAGGAATGCATCCATTTCTTCCAGATTATCTAATTTGCTGGCATAGAGTTGCTCATAACATGTTCTTATAATTGTTTGTATTTCTTTAGTGTTGGTTGTGATCTCTCTTCTTTCATTCATGATTTTATTTATTTGGGTCATTTCTCTTTTCTTTTTGATCAGTCTGGCCAGGGGTTTATCAATCTTGCTAATTCCTTCAAAGAACCAGCTGCTAGTTTCATTGATCTGTTCTACTGTTCTTTTGGTTTCTATTTCATTGATTTCTGCTCTGATCTTTATTATTTCTCTTCTCTTGCTGGGTTTAGGCTTTATTTGCTGTTCTTTCTCCAGCTCCTTTAGTTGTAGGGTTAGGTTGTGTATTTGAAACCTTTCTTGTTTCTTGAGAAAGGCTTTTATTGCTGTATACTTTCCTCTTAGGACTGCCTTTGCTACATCCCAAAGATTTTGAACAGTTGTGTTTTCATTTTCATTTGTTCCCATGAATTTTTTTTAATTCTTCTTTAATTTCCTGGTTGAGCCATTCATTCTTTAGTAGGATGCTCTTTAGCCTCCATGTATTTGAGTTCTTTCTGACTTTCCTCTTGTGATTGAGTTGTAGTTTCAAAGCATTGTGGTCTGAAAATATGCAGGGAATGATCCCAATCTTTTGGTACTGATTAAGGCCTGATTTGTGACCTAGGATGTGATCTATTCTGGAGAATGTTCCATAGGCTCTAGAGAAGAACATGTATTCTGTTGCTTTGGAATGGAATGGTCTGAATATGTCTGTCAAGTCCATTTGGTCCAGTGTGTCACTTAAAGTCTTTATTTCCTTGTTGATCTTTTGCTTAGATGATCTGTCCATTTAAGTGAGGGGGATGTTAAAGTCCCCTACTATTATTGTATTGTTATCGATGTGTTTCTTTGATTTTTTTATTAATTAGCTTATAGAATTAGCTGTTCCCATGTTAGGGACATAGATATTTACAATTTTTAGACCTTCTTGTTAGATAGACCCTTTAAGTAGGATGTAGTGTCCTTCCTCATCTCTTATTACAGTCTTTGTTTTAAAAATCTAATTTGTCTGATATAAGGATTGCCACCTCAGCTTTCTTCTGATGTCCATTAGCATGTTAAATGGTTTTGCACCCCTTCACTTTCAATCTGGTGGTGTCTTTGAGTCTAAAATTAGTGTCTTGCAGAGAGCATATCGATGGGTCTTGTTTTTTTTATCCAATCTGATAGCCTGTGTCTTTTAATTGGGGCATTTAGCTCATTTACTTTCATGGTTACTATTTTTTTAAAGTATTTTATTTATTTATTTGAGAGAGAGAGAATGAGAGAGAGAGAGAGAGAGCACATGAGTCGGGGAGGGTCAGAGGTTGAAGCAGACTCCCTGCCAGGCAGGGAGCCCGATGTGGGACTCGATCCAGGGACTCCAGGATCATGACCTGAGCCAAAGGCAGCCGCTTAACCAACTGACCCACCCAGGCACCTCAGGGTAACTATTGAAAGATCTGAATTTAGTGCCACTGTATTGCCTGCAAGGTGACTGTTAACTCTATATTGTCTGTGTTCCTTTGTGGTCTATGTTACTTTTAGGCTCTCTCTTTGCTTAGAGGACCCCTTTCAATATTTCTTGTAGGGCTGGTTGTGTTTTTGCAAATTCTTTTAGTTTTTGTCTGTCCTGGAAGCTTTTTAGTTCTCCTTCTATTTTCAATTACATAGCTGGATATAGTATTCTTGGCTGCACATTTTTCTCGTTTAGTGCTCTGAATATATCATGCCAGTACTTTCTGGCCTGCCAGGTCTCTGTGGATAGGTCTGTTGCCATTTTAATGGTTCCCCCATTGTAGGTTACAGACCTCTTGTCCCAAGCTGTTTTCAGGATTTTCTCTTTGTCTCTGAGACTTGTAAGTTTTACTATTAGATGTCGGGGTGTTGACCTATTATTATTGATTTTGAGAGGGGTTCTCTGCCTCCTGGATTTTGATGCCTGTTTCCTTCCCCACATTAGGGAATTTCTCTGCTATAATTTGCTCCAAATTATACCTTCTGCCCCTCTCTCTCTTTCTTCTTCTTCTGGGATCCCAATTATTTTAGTATTGTTTCGTCTTATGGTATCACTTATCTCTAAAATTCTGCCCTCGTGATCCAGTAGTTGTTTATCTCTCTTTTTCTCAGCTTCTTTATTCTCCTTCATTTGGTCTTCTATATCACTAATTCTCTCTTCTGCCTCATTTATCCTAGCAGTTAGAGCTTCCATTTTTCATTGCACCTCATTAATAGCCTTTTTGATTTCGATTTGGTTAGATTTTAGTTCTTTTATTTCTCCAGAGACGGTTTCTCTAATATCTTCCATGCTTTTTTCAAGCCCAGCTACTATCTTTATAATCATCATTCTGAACTCTAGTTCCGACATCTTACTAATGTCCATATTGATTAGGTTCCTGGCAGTTGGTACTGCCTCTTGTTTTTTTTTTTTAAAGATTTTATTTATTTATTTGAGAGAGAGAGAATGAGAGATAGAGAGCACGAGAGGGAAGAGGGTCAGAGGGAGAAGCAGACTCCCTGCTGAGCACGGACCCCGACATGGGACTCGATCCCGGGACTCCGGGATCATGACCTGAGCCGAAGGCAGTCGCTTAACCAACTGAGCCATCCAGGCGCCCACTGCCTCTTGTTTTTTCTTTTTTTTTTTTTTGAGGTGAGTTTTTCCGTCTTGTCATTTTGTCCAGAGAAGAATAGACGAATGAGAGAACAAAATGCTAACAGGTAACAACGACCCCAGAAAAATATACACTAAACAATTCAGAAGAGACCTGAAACTGGGGGAAAAGAAAGGGAAAGAAAGAAAAAAGAAAAATAAAAAAAAAGAATATGATCAGGCTGGTGAATAGATCAGTGCCACACACTAGATTTTGGGCATATTTTGGTCTGTTAGATGAAAGTGGCTCCCAAAATTTTAAAGAAAGAAAAACTTATATATGTACAAAAATAAGGGTAAATATGATGAAGGGATAGAATATGACTATAAAGATGAAAATTATAAAAGATTTTATATAAAGATATAAAGAATTGATAAGAAGTTGGTTGAAAAAAAGAAAGAAGAGGATTTAAAAAAAAGGGGGGGGAAGAGAACGTGATCAGGCAGGAGACTAGAACAAAGCCATACACTAGAGATTTAAGGTATATTTTGGTCTGTTAGAAGAAACTGTATCCCAAAATTTTAAAGAGAGAACAACTTATATGTATATACCAAAAATAAGGTTAACTACAAAAAAGGGATAGAATGTAACTCTAAAAATGAAAAATAAAAAAGATTTTTTAAAAGGGATTGATAAGAGTTTGGTTGAAAAAAGGAAAAAGAAAAATTCAAATACAAATAGAAAATGAAAAAAAAGAAAATTAAAAAAATTAATTTTGAAAGACTAAAGAATCATGGGGAAAAAAAGCCATGAGTTCTGTGTCCTGTAATCCCCTAGTGCTGGGGTTCTGCCATTCTCATTGATCAGTAAACTTGGTCTTGGCTGGATGTTCTTGCTGATCTTCTGGGGGAGGGGCCTGTTGCAGTGATTCTCACTGTCTTTGCCGGTGGCGGAATTGTCCCGCCCTTGCTGGTCCGGGCTAAGTAATCTGCTTGGGTTTGCGCTTGGGAGCTTTTGTTCCCTGCAAGCTTTCCGTATACCTTTGGGGGATGAGAGTGAAAATGGCGGCCTCCCAATCTCCACCCCAGAGGAGCCAAGAACTCGGGGTCCCACTCCTCAGTGAGCCCCCAGAGAAAAGCAGTCAATTACTTCTGTCTCCCCAGTCTCCGGCCGCACTCCGTGCTCACCTGGCCTCTGACAGAGCATTTCTGTCTCTGGCACACGACCCTGTGTGGAGTCTCCAAACCCAGTGGATCCCTGCGGTGCACTCCCGCGCCGCTCCTCCCGGGGGAGGAAGGGGAGTCTCCATGGATCTGCCGCTTGTTGGGTCCCTGCTGGAGGAGCAGTGGCCCAACTGTGCAGCGGATCACGGTTTATGGTAACCCCGATCTGAGAGCCTGCTCCTCGGCTCCGTCTCTGCAGTCGGCTTCCCTGCTCCGATACCTGGGAGCTCTGCCACACTCAGGCCTCCCTGGTCTTTCTGTAATCCCAAGGGTCCTGAGACCTCACTGTCCCAGCGAGGGTTCCAGCCCCGCTTAGCCACTGGAGTGACGTCCCTCAGCAGAGCTGACTTCTAAAAGTTCCAATTTTGTGCTCTGGGGCTCTATCACTTTCCAGAAGCAGCCGACGGAGGCCCCCTTCCCCGCCGTCTATCTTCCCAAATATCACCTCGGATTCACTCCTCCACACATCCTACCTTCCAGAAAGTGATCGCTTTTCTGTTCAGAGAGTTGCTGCTATTCTTTTCTTCGATGTCCTGTTGAGTTCGTAGGTGTTCAGAATGGTTTGATACCTACGTAGCTGAATTCCTGGGACCAGACAAAATTTAGGTCTCCTACTCCTCCACCATCTTGCTCCTCCCCCTGGTAGTTGTCTTTTTTTCTTCTTTTCAGCTTCCTTATTTTTCATCATTTTGTCTTCTATATCACTGACTCTCTTTTCTCCCTTATTTATCCTGAGGCTGTTAAAGCCTCCATCTGTGACTCCATCTCAGTAATAGCATTTTTTATTTCAGCCTGGTTAGATTTTAGTTCTTTTATTTCTACAGTAAGGGTTTTCTAGTGTCTTCTATGCTTTTTTCAAGCCCAGCTAGCATCTTTATAATTGTTTTAAGTTGTAGTTCAGACATTTTACTTATCTCCATATTGATTAAATCCCTTGCAGTGAGTATTACCTCCTGTTCTTTCTTTTGGGGTGAATCTTTGCCCTTGTAAAGATGCTCCTGCCAGGTGCCAGCGGGGGGGGGTCTTAGTGTAGGGGATTCCAGCCTCCACTGGAGATGCTGTTTCTTTCTGAAGTCCGATTGTGCTGGTGGGTGGGAGAGAGGGGTGTGGAGGAGTAAGACTATGGCATCACCCCATCCACCGTCTTGTCCCTGGGAGCAGAACTCAAGACTACTGCTGTTCAGGAGGCCCTGTTAGAAAACAAAGAATCTTCTGTGTCCCGTGCTTTCATCAGTTCCTTGTCTTTAACTTGTCTGTGCCTGGGCCATCAGCATGTTTGGAGCCACAGATCTGGATTTTATCTCTGGTCGGTGCCTGGGATTCAAAACTCCAAGTTTTAAAGGTCCTGGTAAGGTGTGGGCTCACTCCTGTTCCTCTGAGGAGAGGCTCAGGGTGTGCCCATCACCATCCTATCCCTGAAAAGCCATTGCACAGTATGCACTCAGGGGCTAGAGTTTATTGTAATGCTCAGCAAAAAGCTGAAGCCAATTTATTGGCTATCTGCACTTGATTCAGTCCCCTACTCCTTTCTGTCCCAGAGAAGCCATTGCAGAGGTTTGAATCTATTGTGGCAGACAGCAAAAAGCGGTGGCCAGGTTATCTGCAATCTGCTCCTGTCTCTGCTTTCTGCTTAGTTCTGTTGAAGAAAAGCAGCCACTTGATGTGCACACAGAGGTTTAAACTTATTGTGACTCACAGCAAAAAACTTAAGAGGCTTTCTGCCCTCTGCACACACCTCTGACCCTGCTGTTGAGCATCGCTCAATGGTTCCTGGCTGGCCATTTGTCCTTGGAAAGGCAAAATATGCTCTTCCAAATGCCCTCTGGGAAGGGGAATGATCTCTCACTGTGTGACCCAGGGGATCTCCTCACCGAGGTTTATTGTGCAGTCCCTACCCACTGGGTTCTTTCCCACTTTCTCTCTCTTCCTGAGTTTGCTCCATGAAAAGGATTCCCTTCCCTTTGTGGCTGTGCTGCTTTCCTCTCCCCCAATTCATGGTTCCAAACCTTGCATCTGCCATGTTCTCTCTCTCCAACTGTGCAGATGATCCTTGATCCTCAGGTCATCTTCCTAGTTGTTCAAAATAGTTGAATGTTGATCTAGCTGTATTTGAAGGGCAAGGCAAGTTCAGGGTCCCCCTATTACTCCGCCATCTTAACTCTGCCCCCTCCTTTTGGCTATCAGATTTTTCAGAAGTCTTGTAGGCCAAAAGGGAATGTGGTGATATATTCAAAGTGCCAAAAGAAAAAAAGCAACAACCCAGTATACCCTACCCAGTGAAGGAGTCCTTCAGAATTGAAGGAGCAGTGGAGTTTACCAGACAGATAAAGCTAAAGGAGTTCATCACAACAGACTAGCCTCACAAAAAATGTTAAAAGGAGTTCTTTAAGCTGAAAGAAATGGGAAGTTAATTAGTAACAGAAAAAGCTAATTTGTAACAAGAAGACATATGAAAGTATAAAACTCATTGTAAAGGTAAATGTATACTTAGATTTAGAGAATAAGGTCATGGGTAAGTCACTTTTAACTCTAGTATGAAGGTTAAAAGACAAAAGTATTAAAAATAATTATAAGTACAATAATTTTTAATGATACACGAGGTGAAAAGAGGTACATTGTGACATCAAAATATAAAAGGTAAGGAGAGGGTTAAAAAATGTAGGGTATATGTTTGAAGTTAACCTGTTATTGGTAGAATAGACTGCTATGAATATCATATGTTTTACGTAAGCCTCATGGTAACCTCAAAACAAAATCCTGTAGTATACAAAAGATAAAGAGAAAGGAATCAAAGCATACTAGTACAGAAAAATCATCAAACTACAAAGGAGGAGATCAAGAGAGGAAGAAAGGAATTATAAAACAAACAGAAAATCACTAACATCCAGATCTAACCATCCGTTGGCTACAAGAGAGTCACCTCAGCTTTGAGGACACACACACACTGAAATTGAAGGGATGGAAAAAGATATTCCTTGCAAACAAAAGCCAAAACAAAACAAAAAAACAAATCAGAGGGGGTAGCTACACTTATAGCAGACAAAATAGACTAAGACAAACTCTGTATCAACAGTCAGGGAAAGTCTTTACAGGATGACAAAGGGGTCAGTTCATCAAAGGAATGTAACAATTGTAAATATTATGCACACAATGTAGGAGCCCCTAAATATATAAAGCAAATATTAATAGATCTGAACAGAGAAATAGATAGCAATACAATGATAGCAGGGGTCTTAAGATACCTCACTTCCAACAATGGACAGATCATCTACATGGATACTAAATAAGGAAGCATGGGACTTAAATTATATGTTAGACCAGATAGACGTACAGAATATATACAGAAATTCCCATCAACAGCAGGAGAATGGACATTCTTCTCAAGCACACATGGGACATTCTCCAGAATAGACCATATGTTAGGCCACACATGTCTTAATAAATTTAAGAAGATTGAAATCATATTTTCTGACCACAATAGTATGAAACTAGAATTCAATTACAAGGAAAAAACAGGAAAATTCACAAATATATAAAAATTAAACAACATGCTCCTGAACAACCAATTGGTCAAATAAATGAAAAAAGAAATTAAAAAAAAATCTTAAGGCAAATGAAAATGGAAACACAACATCTCAAACTTATGAGATGCGGCAAAAGCAGTTCTAAGAGGGAAGTTTATAGTGATAAATGCATACATTAAGAAAGAAAAGATCTCAAATTAACCACATAACTGTTTACCTTGAAGAACCAGGAAAAGAACAAACAGCTCAAAGTTAGTAGAAAGAAGGAAATAACAAAAATCAGAGTAGAAATAAATGAAATCAAGATGAGAAAGACAATAGAAAAGATCAACGAAAGCAAGTTTTTAAAAAAGATGAAATTGACAAATATTGTACTATACTAAGAAAAAAGAGATCAGACTCAGTAAATAAAATTTTAAGTGAAAGAGTATAATTACAACTGATACCACAGAAATATAAAGGATCATAGTTTCTACTAATGTGAACAATTGTATGCCAACAAATTAGACCTCCTAGAAGAAATAAATTCCTGAAAACATACAGCCATACATATCCACATGCAAAAGAATGAAACTAACTTCTATTTTATACACAAAAATCAACCCAAAATGGATTAGAGACTTGAACATAAGATCTGAAACCACAAAACTCCCAGAAGAAAGCATAAGCTTCTTGATATTGATCTTGGTAATAGTGTTTTACATTTGACACCAAAAGCAGAAATAAACTGGGACTATATCAGACTAAAAAGTTTCTACACAGCAAAGGAAACCATCAATAAAATGAAAAGACAACCTAGAGATGGGGGAAAATATTTGCAAACCACATACCTCATGAAAAGCTGCTCAGTATCCCTAATCATCAGGGAAAGGAATATCAAAACCACAATAAGATATCCCCTCACTCCTGTTAGGATGTCAGGAGATAACAAATGCTGGCAAGGATGTGGAGAAAAGAAACCCCTCAGATACTGTTGGTAGAGATGTAAACTGATACATCCACTATGGAAAACAGTATAGAGGTTCATAAAGAAATTAAAAATAGAACTGCCATATGATCTAGAATTCTTATTTCTGGGTATATATGCAAAGGAAATGAAATAATTATCCTGAAGAGATACCTGTATTCCTATGTTCATAGCAGCAGTATTTACAATAGCCAAGTTATGGAAACAGCCTAAATGTGTGATAATGGATGAATAGATAAAGAAAATGTGATTGTTTTATATGTATATAAATAATATATGTCTTTCAATAATGTATATGTATACATGTGATTGTTTTATATGTATATGTAATATTCCATGGTATGTGTGTGTAGGTGTATATATATGTATATATGTATATGAAATCTTGCCATTTGCAACAACAAGATCCAGAGGGTATAATGCTAGGTAAAATTAGAGAAAGACAAATACCATATGGTATCACTCATGTGGAATTTAAGAAACAAAACAAATGAACAAAGAGGAAAAGAGACAACAGAATACCAACAACTTAATACCGATTAACTTAATACCGACAACTTAAATACCGATTTGTTCAACCCACAGTTGCCAGAGGGGAGGTGACTGGGGGGGATGGGTGAAATAGGTGAAGGGAATTAAGCATACAGGATGAGCAGTGAGAAATGTATAGAATTATTATATACTTTATATAATGTTGATTTTATACATTATATAATGTTGATCATTATATTGTACATCTGAAATTAATAGAACACTGTATGTTAATTATACTTGAATAAAAACAAAACACAATTCTGGGATTCAGCAGTTCTTATTTAATGGGATTCAACATTTTTAGCATTCATTTGTTGAATATTTTTAATGCTTCCCCTGGGCCAGGCGCTTCTTCACTAGACCTCTAATCTGGTCACTGAAGGGAATGAAGAGATTCTATTGTTCCAGGAAGGAAAATGTGGCAAACACAGTTGATTTTACCAAAACCTGAAGGAGAAGTCCATTGAAACCCCAAGAGGAATAACAAGACCAGGGAAATTATCTGAGGATGGAGAGTAGAACTTGGGGTTTGTGAGCAGTGAGGGGATGCTCTGATTCGTAAAGGGGGTTTGTGAGAACTAGACCTCACAGTTTCCTCCTAAGCAATTCAGAGCTTCTAACCTGTACCAAACTTTACTAAATTGACACTTCATTTTTCTCAGGGTCGTAGCCCCATACTGATGATGGTGTATACAGCAAGCTCTTTGGATGGATGGGGCACTTCCCCCCATTCTGTGGATTCACATTGTGAGTACTTCTTAGATCCTTTCTCAGGAGAATAGATAACAGAAATGGCACTGGCCTGTTTTTTTTCTTTTCCCCTGCCGGTTAGAGTACTTAGAGTACTAGATTTAAGGGACAAAACTGAATAAGCACCCCAGAGGTGATTGTAATTGAAACTGAAATTTTAGCAGTGTTTCCACTCTGATTATATTTTGTTGAGGTTATTAAAGCAATTAGAGTGAGTTGTTCTAACAGATGGGGCAATTCAATGAAAGTGTGTTGGGTGGAAGTAGTGTTCTCTGCTCCCAGACTATCTGCCACATCCTTCCGGGAGAGTTGATGAAGATCATTAAAATGTGGTTTGAAGGTAAATGTTCCTGGTACCACGATTTTAGGTTACTAAAGAAGTTACTAAGAATTTACTGAAAAATTACTAAGTGCTCCAGAAACACTGAGCTGGACATCTATTTACCTAAGACTAAGATGCATAAACAAATGTTTAATACATGCAGTTTGAACATCCCACAAATGGCTATTATTAATTCTCTCAAACTTTATTTTCTCCCCCTCTTTTCTTCCTACCTATGTGCAGTGTTAATGAGAGACGTGCGTGAAATGTTCAACGCTAGTTTCTCCCTCAACTTCTACATGTTCCATGGTGGCACCAACTTCGGCTTCATGGGTGGATCTGCATCTTTGGACCATTACCTCCCTATGATCACAAGCTATGGCAAGTAATTGTCCCTTAGAGTTGTCTCCAATCTAGGCCACCCCGCCATTTGAGCCTGGAGCTTTCTAGAGTGGGTCTCTTGGAACAATCTCTGGGACTGTTCATCTGTTTTGCCTTTAACAAATGCTGAGGTTTGAAGGTTTGATGTTTATTCCTCTTGACAGTACTAGAATTTATCCAGCACTAGAATCTAGACTGTCTGGGACTTTGCAGGCAGAGGCCTTGGTAGTTTAATCTTACCTATCCACTGTGCAGACCCTTATTCTTAGAAGTTCCTGTAAAACCAGTTATTACTTTGGATCTCTTGATAACACTAGGGCATTGGTTAATGACACTGAGAGACAAGGTGAAAAGTCAAGGGTGAAAGAAAGGAATTTAACTATGGACTCTGGGAAACAAACTGAGGGTTTCAGAGGGGAGGGTGTTGGGGGAGGGGTAGTAGGGTGATGGGTATTAAGGATGGCATGTGTTGTGATGAACCACTGGGTGTTATACACAACTAATGAATCAGTAAACACTACATCAAAAACTAATGATGTACTATATGGTGGCTAATTTAACATGATAAAAAAAAAGAAATTGAATAGAAAGTAGAAACCACTGGATTAGAATAGCCCTGGGCTCTCAGTCAGGACTTATTTGATATCCAGGGATTGGTGTTATTTGCCTTCATTTGAAAGCCCTGCAAAGACCTTGATCCCAAAACCAGACAAAGACCCCATCAAAAAAGAGAATTA
>NW_027397081.1:29877954-29902370 GCF_003265705.2 Callorhinus ursinus
TGTAATATATGGTGATTAACATAACAATAAAAAAAATTAAAAAAAAAGAAAGAAAGAAAGCCCTGCAAAGTATGGCAGATGTCTCCTGGTTTGGACTAATTGGGATGTAGTATTTTCTTATCTAATGCCAAAAATTTTTCCTTTCAAAGCTTCTGTTATTAATGATCCTTTTGCACAGTATTAAGCTCTCATGCTTTTCTTTGCTGAAGCTGGAGCTTTCTTGGGGAAAGTGACAAATTTCTTTATATTTTTCAGATTATGGGGCACTGCTGACAGAGAACGGAGAACATACACCTGAGTACCTTGCATATCAAGAGTTTTTTAGCTCTTCTTTGGGTATCTAGCAACAATCTCAATCTGAATAATAACTCAGCCTCTCAATTGGTCTCTGTCCTGTGAAGACGGGATTGAAGGAGTAGATAAAGATGTACTTTTTGGGAGATACCCAGTTTGTTCCAGTTTATCTTATCATTAGGCACTGGGGATTCAAATATGCACAAAATACAGGGCCCACCCTCTAGGTTCTCAGCATCTGGGGCCATGTTGCTTAGTCTTAGCTGTGCATTGGAATCCTCTGCAGAACTTGTAAAAGCCAGAGGTGCTGGGCCCATCCCAGAGCTATTAGAAAAGTATGTCTTAGTTGAAATGGGGAGGAAGGGGCAGAATCTAAGCATATGTATTTTCGCATTGGACCTTAAGAGATTCTAATGAGCCACCGGGGTTGAGAACTACTGATCCAGCAGTAGGATTGATGTACCACCTCCTTTCCCCAGACAGCAGGACATCCTGCCTCAGAGCCTATAGATATGAAAGGAATCCCACTCCTTTATTGCCTACCTTATGATTCTTCCTGGAACTGGGAAAGCATGTCCTGTGACTGACTGAGACCTTCATTCTTGGTGGTTTCGGGTGGACCCTTGAATGGGATTGGGGAGGAGGATCTCGGAATGGCCCAATCTCCTGTTTTTCATTGCAGGAATTCCCAAGCCTCCCCACCGAGATTCTATACCTATGGCTATATATAAGTCGGTGGTAACAACCTACTACATGTCACTATGGGATGTCATGCCCTACTTGGAGGAGGTAAGCATTTCCTGGATGTAAAAGCATGGGATAGCCTTTGGACAGAAGAGAGAGGAGTGCAAGGCTAAGCTCAAAGAATAGGGAGTAAATTATTGGGGAGCCAAAAGCAATTCTTAGTTGTTTTAATTCTAATTTTTTATTTGTTTGTTTTAGTGTCATCTATTTTATGTGTAACTTTTAAAAGTAGCCCATAGTTGGAATTTGGTTCTGGGTACAATCTGAGTTTTATCTTTCAACAGAGAAATTACCCTATTAATGATCCAGAATTATATCTGACTTAAACATTGTTTCATCATTTTAATCAAGGTTTGCACAATGCTTCCTTCTTTTGGTGAATGAACTGTATTTTCCTTCTTTCCTTTAATTTCTGTATTTTAGAAGCAGCATTTACTTTATTCAATGCTAACTAGTGATTGCTTTCAGGGTTTTGTTTTGTTTTTTGTTTTGGGTTTTCTGTTGTTGTTGTTAGTTTCAGAGGTAGAATTTAGTGACTCATCAGTTGCATGTAACACCCGGTGCTCATTACATCAAGTGCCCTCCTTAATGCCCATCACCCAATTATCCCTTCTCCCCCATCCCTCTCCCCTCCAGCAACCCTTTGTTTGTTTCCTAGAGTTCAACATCTCTGATGATTTGCCTCTCTCTCAATTTTCATCTTATTTTTCCTTCCCTTCCTCTATGTTCATCTGTTTTGTTTCTTAAATTCCACATATGAGTAAAATCATTTGTCTTTCTCTGACTGACTTATTTTGCTTAGTATGATACCCTCTAGTTCCATCCATGTCATTGCAAATGGCAAGATTTCATTCTTTTTGATGGGTGAGTAATATTTCTGTGTGTGTGTGTGTGTGTGTGTGTATCACGTCTTCTTTATCCATTCATCTGTCAATGGACATCTGGGCTCTTTCCATAGTTTGGCTATTGTGGACATTGCTGCTATAAATATTGGGGTACGTGTGCCCCAGAGTGGTTGCACAGGTTTGCATTCACACCAACAGTGTAAGAGCATTCCTGTTTCTCCACATCCTTGCCAATATCTGTTTCCTGACTTGTTAATTTTAGCCATTCTGACTGGTGTGAGGTGGTATCTTATTGTGGTTTTGATTTGTATTTCCATGATGCCAAGTGATGTTGAACATTTTTTCATGCGTCTTTTAGCCATTTGTATGTCTTCTTTGGAGAAATGTCTGTTCATGTCTTCTGTCCATTTCTTGACTGGATTATTTTTTGGGAGGGTGTTGAGTTTGATAAGTTCTTTATAGATTTTTGGATATTAGCCCTTTATCTCATAAGACATTTGCAAATATCTTCTCCCGTTCCATAGGTTTTACAATTTAGAATAAGAAACCTAGAATAAGAATTCAGAAATATTCAGAAAATTTAAATGTAAAGAAACAGTGTAAACATTCCAGGACACTGGGAAAATTTACTTTCAGTAGCATAGCAAGAAGAGATCCCCTGCCTTCTGAAGATGGTTAGAATGAAGGCACACTGGCTGGATCTAGGGCAATGATTTTTAAACTTTTAGTTTAGTAGAGGGACTCTTTCTTTAAACTCACTTCACATGTTCAGTACATAAAGCATGCACTGCTTAATCAGGGGGTGGTGGTTCTGAGGCTCTGTACTTGCATCCTAAGGGTCAGTCATCTTTTCTCTAGGGTGGCATGTATTCGGATGGCCCATGTGCCACTTCTGACTTACCTGTAGGGTTTGAAGGAACATAGTTTGAAAACCACTGGTGTAGAGGAAAACCTGCATAGTTATTTACACAATACTTAGTAAACATTAATGTTTGGGGAACTGTATTATCAAGGTGTTGTTTGGGGGGATTTCTAGTCTAATAGGGAGGAGAGGTGAGTAGAGATTAGGGGGCTGTAGGTCCCATGGCAAAGGAATGAAGGCAGCACAGCATTGTCAAGGGAACATAGTGTTGTGCTAAAGATATTAAGTTCTGGAGCCAAGACTGGGTTTGAATCTTTGCTCCAATATTTACCCTGGGGCAGTCATTTAACTTCATTGTAAGTTTCCTTATCTGGAAAATGAAACTAATAATTGCACTTACCTCATAGGATTGTGGTGTGGATTAAGCCCCTAATATTTGAAACTGACACATGTAAGTGCTAGCTACTGTGTTATTAGAGATATGCTCAGCATGCTGAACAGTCACAGGATCGAATATTATATCCCAGTTGAGATGAGTTTGAGATCCAATGGATGAATAGGACCTTAATGAGATGAACAGTGGGGTAGGATGGGGGAGGGAAAGGAATTTGAGGCATAGTGGAAACCACTTGTAAAGACATGGAAGGAAATGCATGTTTAGGGAACTGCAAATAAGACTGCAATGAAGTGTTTGTGAGGGAGTGCCAAGTAAGGCACCAGACACCACATGTTGGAGGGCCTTTGTGGTTTTGTTTTAAATGTTTTCTTACGGAATTTTGAAGACATGAACAAATGGCACAGAGAAAAGTAGTGAACCCCTATGTGCTCAACATGCAGCCTCAACTTTATTAATATATGACTAATACTGTTTCATTTATACCCATACCTTCTCTTGCTCTACTCTTTTTAAGATTATTTTAAAGCAGATCCCAGACATCATACAATTTTAGCTATAAATAGTTTAATATGTATCTGAAAAGATAAGAACTCTTTTGAAAATGCAACTACAAAATCATTATCTACCTTGATGATGATGATGATAGTAGTAATAATAATAATCCTTTAAAGTAAGTGATTTCCTGGGAAATATTTAGTAACAGACTCTCTAGAAGAAAAAACTCTGATTAGTAGTGTTTGCCAACTCCTGTGGTATAAGTACTCCCACTATGGCTAATTTCAAGCCTCTGGCATGACAACACCGAATGCAGAGATAAAATACAGGGTTGGGTAGAGATGTGCACAGTTGGCAGTCATGAGCTGGTACAGACTGAATGTAGCACACCACTGCTGAAAATCATAAAATATCCAGTGTTCAGATTTTCTCAACTATCTCATAACTTTTTTAGCACTGATTTGTTAATATCAGGATCCAAATCAGGTTAGTCACACATTGCATTTAGTTGATATGTCTCTTAAATCTCTTTTAATCTAAAGATTTCTTTCCTTTTTATTACATTTATTTGTTGAAGAAGCAGGATTATTTGTACTATAGAATCCCCTACATTATGGGCTTTGCTAATTAGATCCGCATATATCTGGGAATATGTCTTTATACTCCCCACATTTTCAGTAAACTGATCTAGATGCTTGAGGAGATTTAAGTTGGGTGCTTTTTAAAAAAATTGTTTGCAAGTATATTTCATAGGTGGTGCTGTTATATTTTTTATGCATTATATCTCAGGCACGTAATGGCTGGTCATTTCTGTTTTCATAATTTATCAGTGGGTTCAGGAGTAGTTAGCCCAGTCTATCCATTATCAATTTTCCCATCAATCTTTTATCTAATGGTTTTAGCAGTCATTGACAATTACTACCTATATCCAGTATTTCATTAAGGCTTTTAAAATATTATCATTCTTATTCAGTCTTTCCTTCTTCGTTTATACACTTGAAGTTCTTCTATGCAGAACTTTCCTTTTCTATTGTCTTGTCACCTTAATGTACAGTTTGTAAAGAAAAGTTAGGACAAAATTTCGAGTATTTTCTTTTATCAGATAATGAATTTATTCCTGGATATCTTGCAAAGGTGGCCAATGAGTTGTTTTGTTGTTGTCTTTATTTGATTATAAACTCATAATTTAAAAAATTTTTATTTCCAATTGAAGTATAGTTGACATATAATATTATATAAGTTTCAGGTGTACAAGATACTGATTTGAAAATTATATACATTACAAAATGCTCGGCACACTAAGCATAGTTACTGTCTGTCACCATACAAAGTTATTAAAGTATTGCTGACTATAGTCCCTATGTTGTACTTTTCATCCCTGTGACTTAGTTATTTTATACTTGGAATTTTGTACCTTTTAATGCCCTTCACCTATTTTCCTCAGCCCCTCCACCCCCTGCCATCTGGTAACCACCAATTTGTTCTCTGTATTTATGAATCTGTTTCTGTTTGCTTTGTTTTTCAGATTTCATATATAAGTGAAATAACATGGTATTTGTCTTTCTCTGTCTGACTTATTTCACTTAGCATAATACTCTCTAGGTCCATCCATGTTGTTGTGAATGACAAGATTTTATTCTTTTTATGGCTGAGTAATATTCCATTATATATATTCCATTATATATATATATTCCATATATATATATGTATATATATATATATATACCCCACATCTTCTTTAGTCATTCATCTCTCAGTGAACACTTATGTTGCTTCCATATCGTAACTATTATAAATAATGTTACAGTAAACTTAGGGGCACATATATCTTTTCAAAGTAGTGTTTTTATTTCCCTCAGGTAAATACCCAGGGGTGGAATTATTGGGTCATATGGTATTTCTATTTTTAATTTTTTGAGGAACCTCCATACAGTTTTCCACACTGGCTGCACCAAATTACATTCCTACCAACAGTGCATGAGGGATCCTTTTTCACCACATCCTCACCAACACTTGCTATTTCTTATCTTTTGGATATTAGCCATTCTGACTGCTGTGAGTTGACATCTCATTGTGGTTTTCATTTGCAATTCCCTGGTGATTAATGAAGTGAAGCATCTTTTCATTTGTCTATTGGCCATCTGTATTTCTTCTTCGGAAAAATGTCTATTTAGATTCTCTGCCTATTTTTCAGTTGAATTATTTTGTTTTGATGATGATTGTACAGGTTCTTTATACAGTTGGGGTATAGCCTCTTATCAGATATATCATTTCCAAGCATCTTCGCCCAATCAGTAGGTTGTCTTCTCATTTTTTTGAGGGTTTCCTTTTCTATATTTTAGTTTGATATAGTCCCAATTGTTTATTTTTCCTTTTGCTTCCCTTGCTTGGGGAGACAGATCCAGAGAAATACTGCTAAGGCTGATGTCCAAGAGTTTACAGCCTGTTTTCTTTTAGGAGTGTTATAATTTCGGGTCCAACATTTAGGTACTGAACCGATCTAGTTTGAGTTTATTTTTGTGTATGGTATAAGAAAGTGGTCCAGTTTCATTCTTTTCCATGTAGCTGTCCAGTTTCCTCAGCACTATTTATTGAAGAGACCCTTCCCCATTGTATATTCTTGCCTCTTATGTCATAGATTAATTGCAAGGCTGGCCCTCTCCTCTCCAGTGCAGGAGTTGCTTTGGAGGGGCACTGGTGTAGGCCAGGGCTGCCCAGCAGGTGTGGGGGGGCAGTTGTCACTCTGGGTGGGGGACTATGTTCTCTGGACTCTGGCTGTGGATGCCTGCCAGAGCCAGTCCATAGGAGAATGCCAGGGTGGATCAAGCCATGCTAGTAAGGTAGATGGATAATGTTAGAAATGGATCCACAAGAGCTGGGCTAGTTAGGCTATAGTAGGGTAAGAAAAATGGCTCCTACCAACACTTCCATTCCAGGAGAAAGCTCGTACAGATCCCTGCCCCTCAGGCACATGTCCTGAAACCAGACAATAAATCTCCTTTATGTATAACCCACGTGCTTATCAAATTGCTGCCTCTGTGCTGGGTCTTGGGCCAAGTGATACAGCATTCTGGCTCTATAAAGGTAGACACTTGGTTTCGTATAGATCTTTGATTCTCCTGCAATTAGGCCCTGCTGATTTTCAAAGCCAAACTTCTTCCTGGTACAAGTCTCTAGGACCAGGGGTGTCTGATATAGGGCTTGATCCCCTCCCTCCTCAGGGATGACCTCCAGGCCTGGAATCCTCTTCCTGCTTGTGAGTTGCTGTGCCGGGGGTTTGAATCCATTGCCTCTTACCACCCCCCACCCACCCCTCTCAACGTGGCCTTCTCTTTATGTTTCTAGCTGTGGAATGTCAGTTTTGCCAGTCTTCACATCATTTTCCAAGTGAGGTGCACAGTGTGCAGTTGTAGCCTTGAAGTGTCTGTGGGAGGAGGTGAGGTCAGAATCCTTTTCTGACACTGTCTCCCCAAGATCCTCCTGAAAACTCACACTTTTTTTTTAAACACATTTAACATGTTTCAACCCCGTTGCAGTCATTCCTTTTGATATTCAAATTGTCCTGTCTCCTTTAAGTTGGCCCCTGTGTCCTCTCATCCTCTTGACATGAGTCCAGTAGCTTTTGATATCTTCTTTGTCCTCAGCATGCTTCAGGCTGTGTGGCTCCACAGACTTGGAATCATGTATTTCTCCAAGGCAGTCTGAAAGGCCGTGTGTGTGTGCGTGTGTGTGTTTTAAAATTTTTACTTATTTATTTGAGAGAGAGGGAGCAAGCATGAGTGGGGGGAGGGGTACAGGGAGAAGCAGGCTCCCTACTGAGCAGGGAGCCTGCTGCAGGGCTCGATCCCAGGACCTTGGGACCATGACCTGAACCAAAGGCAGATGCTTAACCGACTGAACCATCCAGGTGCCCCAGGCCGTGTTTTTATGCTAAGAGATTTGAACGTTTCCCTGAAAGTTGCGGGGAGCCATTTTAAAGCATGGCTTGGGAATCAGATGACCAGCTTTGCATTTCAGAAGGATTTCTTTGGTAGCTGTGTGGGGGATGGAGTAGAGTGGGACCATGGGTTAGGATGATTTCTCTTACTGTATGAAGGAACAAGAAGAAAAGACCATAGACAGACAGAATTTGGCACACCTGGCATGGAGTTCCTAAAATCAGGAGTCTAGTCCAGGCTCTATCATGAATTGATGAGCAAGTTAAATCATTCCCTTTCCTTGATTTCAGCTTTTCCATCTGAAAAATAAGAATACATTACTGTCTAGCACATGCAGAGAAATATGAAGTTGGTTTGGAAAACTAAAAAGGACTCTTGGGGCAATTCCTCTGGAGAAGTGGGCTTTGGTTGTGGGTTTCTGAAATTTGTCTCTCCAGCATGAACATTCAGCCTGGTTTGTTCCTCTTTCTGCCACAGCCCATCAGCTCTGTCAAGCCAATCTGCATGGAGAAGCTGTCCGTGAACCAGGGGAATGGTCAGTCCTCTGGATACATACTTTATGAGACTGTGGTCACCACCAGTGGCCTCCTCACCACGAAGGGTCATGTTCAAGATCGAGGTCAGGTAAGGGACGGTGGATGGGTCCCAGTGGCACTTCTCTGCTAGTAAAACCCAGTGGTGTTGCTGAGGTGAATATCTAAATGATGGTCAAATCTTTTTCACCTTCAAAAAATCATCACTGTTTCCTAACCTTTGTCCCTTCAGGGAAATATTTGATATGTAAGCCACTGTTGTCGTAGGTCCAGGGTTTATAGTAGTTCGCAGGGAAGGGGGGGTATTCATTGAACCCTTATGGGAGTTGATGGAGTTCTTTAAAGGAGACTTGGGAGGAGCTTCAGAAGTCCCTCTACTTACTGCACAGCAGTCCCTACATTACAATGCGCTACTCTCATTCAATTCTCAAAACACCCATCTAAGATATTTATTACAAACGAGAAAACCTCAGAGAAGTTAAATGACTTTCAGAGGACATTTGGCTTGAAAGCAGCAGAGCTGAGGGTAAAGGCTTCATCATTTCACTCCAAGTTAAGAGCTGGCAGAGTTTCCTCAGGTCTTGGTGACATTCTCTTGCTAAGAGCCCTCTCTGTGCTGTCTGTGTCATCTTCTCCCCAAGTGTCAGGCACTCCTGATGGTGACTCCAACCCTCCCCTTCTTTTCCTGAGCTGCAGACCCAGATTCCTTGTTTGCTGAACATTTTTCTTCACTTAGACATATGTTCCACTGGCTTCTTACACTCATCATGTCCAAAACCAAATTCATTACCTTCCAAAATAAACCTCATCCTGTACTCCTCACATCCATTCATGGACTTGCAGCCTCCCCCCCTGAAAATGCTGCTCCCCTCATCTTCTCTTCACACCTTATTCTCAGCGGGCACATGCTGTCTACAGTATTACTTAGTGGGTCTTCTCTCAAAATCCATGCCGCCATGGCCTTAGATGTGCCTTTGTCTCTTGCCTCTATTACTGTTAGAGCCTCATAGCTGATCTTCCTTTTTCAGATAGCTCACCTTTCCTCTCCTCCTTGCCAAATCCCTTCCTCACAGGGCCACCCGTTTCCTTCCCAGAGTAAAATTCTCAGCGTGCCACTTCCCCTGTCTACAGTCTTCCATTGATTTTCCCAGTCACCTGTCATCATGTTCGCCAAATAACCTGGACTTGACTGTGGATCAGGACTTGCCACTCCCTTCCCTGTGCTTCCATGGCATTCTGGTCACAGTTCCATGTTAGCTATTGTGGAGTATCCTAATAATTTCTTTGTGTCACTCTCTGAGTTCCTCAATGGCCGGGGTTGTGTTTTAAGCTTGGTGACCCCTTGCCCAAGCCATTCAGTAGGTGTTCAACAAATAGTTCTAGAGTATATAAGCCTTGTAATTAGACTCTAAATAGCTTAAAATATGAATTCTGTGTTTTGTATAGTATTAATATTTGTGTTTTTAATATTTGTGGATTTTAATTTTTATAGTTTCCTGGTCAAATTTCATTTGAAAATTATGACCTGACTCAAATAATCTAAGGGGCCAATTATGTATCCTTCTGTGGTCCTGCATGGTTAGAGCAGGTTCTTCTGGGTGACTTCATCTGAGCTTAAAGCAATAGAATAGGTAACAGGAAAGAAAAGGATTTATGTCCAGGTCATTCTTAAAATGAGAATTAGTGGTGGCAGCAGCCTCTGATAAGGGTCAGGGGAAACCTGGAAGACTGCATGGGAGTGAAGCCATGCCAGCCAGGCAGGCAGATGCCTCCTGCACCTGGAGCCCCATCTTCCCTGTGGCCATTACTTCCTTCACAATATCCATTCATTCTCTACCTTCCTTTTTCCCTCATTCCCTGTAGGTCCTTTAAATTTTGTTTTTCCCTCCTTGCCCTATAGTACAGCCAGGCCCAGATTTGGTATCAGGACATCCTTCTCTGGACTTTGCCTCATACATTTCATGACTGTACTGCTTTGAATCTGTTGTATTTTTGTGGATTCATAGTCAGCTTGTAATATTCTAGGAGACAGAGTTAATCATTCCCCTAGAACTTGCCTTTTCTTTGCTTTCCCAAGGACCATTTTATCCCTTTCCTTATCATGACCTAATGGTGCTCTCCTCTTTCTTTGGCAGGTGTTTTTGGATGAGGAGTTTTTAGGGGTCCTGGACCATTCCACTAGTCAGCTGACTATTCCCAGGAAAATGGTATGTAATCCAGTGTTGATGGACTAATACTTCAGCGCCCAGGCTTAATTGTAGGCGTGGCCTTGCCCTGTGATAGCTTATTTTCTCCTCCACTGTCCTTTGGAATGTTCCTTGCATAAGAGCCCAACACGGATGCAAGAGAGCTGTATGTATTTCTAAAGTATAGGTGTATATGCTTTGGGTGAGCAGAACTTCAACATGTTGGATATTTGATGCTCAAAATCTTATCAAATGTTCGAGTGACTGTTTTCTGAAAGGCCCAGTATGGGGGTGGGGGTGAGGGTAGGTGAGTAGGAAGAGAGGGGCCCAAGGGTTTACTTGACCCAGAGCTAGACATCTGCAGGCTTCTGAAGCCTGCTGTATGTCAGTCACCCTGCTTACAACATCCTCTGAGTTTCAGAGGAGACTTAAGAGGTCTACAGAAAAGTTCCCTGAGTGGCACTGACTCTGGCTTGTCTGTCTTGGACAGGTCTACCAGAATAACCCAACACTGAGGATCCTGGTGGAGAATCAAGGCCGCCTTGCCTATGGGCAGGACATCAATAAGGAGAGAAAAGGTAGGCCTCCTTCCTTCCAAGGGTGAAGAAGTTTGAGACCTCGAGACACCAAATTCTTGTCGCTCTTATCCTAGGGTGAGAACAGTCATGGCCAGGTGTATGATTTGGTGGACAGCAGGATCTTTTGGCCAATGAAATAGCCATGTGTAGAAACTATGATGAAATCTTGCTTTGATGGGAAAGGATGATGGTGCCTTCGCTCAAGTGTATTCTCTAATGACCAAGCCAGAGCACTGCCTTTCCTCTTCCAGGAGGTTTTTGAAGAAAGCTATAGAAAAAGATGATTAGTATCCCTCCCTGGGAACTTTTATTTTTCCTTCTCTGGAACTCAGTGCCTGTGTCCTCACCTCCCCCTGGGCTCCTGGGCACAGTCACACACACCTTCCTTCCCCGGCTCCAACTGCTTTGACCTACCTTGAGAGTTAAAGGTAGCCTGAACTGCTATTCTGGCCAGACCTGGCAGGATGTGCTGTGACTTTTGCACTGTTGATGTGGGACATACAGGCACCCTCTAAGAAGTGTACATGTATAACAGAAGGAAGAATTGTTGTAAGATTTTGCAGAAACCTTCCATCTGATATGGACAGGAAAACATCCTCCTTCAGGGGGAGTCCTGGCCACAGCCTGTTTACATCTCTGTGTTCACATCCCTGCTTGCCTTCTTCATGTTCCTTTTATTCCCTCTTTTACAGGTTTAATTGGGGATATCTATCTGAACAATTTTCCCTTAAGAAAATTTAAAATCTATAGCCTGGATATGAAAACTCAGTTTCTACAAAGGTGGGTGCCAGATCATTGACTCAAGGTGACTGATTAAATATTGTTCTGATTTAGAGATGGAAAGAAGCTCAGAGACCATCCAGACTAACCTCCTTAGTTTTCAGATGAGAGGTGAGATCCACAGTGTTGAAGGAAATGACCCCAAGTTTCATAGTTGTCTGGGGCAGAGTGGTGACCCTCCCCTCATTGACCCAACTCCTGGTCTGCTGATTTTTTGTTTGTTTTTTTCTGCATTATGCCCCCTTCGAGGCATGTGCCTGTGCTATAAGATGAATGTCAGGCTTGGGCAAAAAGGAGACTTACCTCAAAATTCACAACTGACACACAAAGAAGGACATGACCTTTCTACTGGTGTTTGATTCCCTCTTAGGGACCTTCCTAACATCTGGAAACCAGCCTTATTCAAACATCGGGGCCCTGCCTTCTTCCTTGGTATCCTGAGAATGGGTAATTACCCCAGAGACACCTTCATAAAAATGGAGGTTAGTGATATTTCTCCCTTGCCCATCACCCCGGCCCCCATCCCAAAAGGATATTTGGGAAAAATCTCCTTGGTACATGGGCCCCGTCCTGTGAAAGGAAATGTAAGCTCCCTGGGACATCAGCCACTCCACAGCTATCTGGAGGCTGTCCCTTCCCTGGTGTTAACAAGGGTGAGGGGTGGAAGCTTAACAAATGCAACAAAGACATAAGTAGTATATTTTAGTGGGGACAGCTGTAGAATCTAGTGCATGAAGAATTTAGTGAGTGTGATCCACTTGTCCCCAGACATAATCCAAGACATTGAGACCCTCAACCCCTTTAAGACACACATCCAGTCTGTGGTGGGGATGTTGAGATTTTAATGTACATGTACGGCCAACCCAAAATTCTACAACTCAAACTATGCTTTGGGCCCAGCGAGTTTTGGTGAATGCCTGATGGTCAATGGAAAGACCCTTCCCTGACTTGGCACAGATGAGTTAGAAATCAGTACCTTCCTTCTTGAGGCCTGGGTGTTGAGCCAGCCCCGGGCCAGGGGCAATAACATAGACCTGTCCAGGTAACCTTCCATTTAAGACCATGTGTGGTAATCCACTCCATCTAGGTGTGACTCTGACTATGATCGGGTGCGTTTATGGGGTGTGTGTGTGTCTTCACCCTAGTGTCATTACATCTAGAACTCAGGTCTTGAATCCTTCATTCCAATCTTTTCAGGGCTGGACAAAAGGTGTAATATTCATCAATGGACGAAACCTGGGACGCTACTGGAACATAGGTCCCCAGGAGACCCTCTACCTTCCAGGACCCTGGCTTCATCCTGGATCAAATGAGGTAAGCTCCGCCCTACACCTCCCTCATCCCAGTCCACTTCCTTTGGCCTTTGCCTTGCAAAGAGTCAGAACTTGAATCTCATGGCCACCCAACCTCCTTCTTTACAGATCATTGTGTTTGAGGAATTTAAACCTGGCCTGGAGATCCACTTCACAAACATATCTCATCTAGGTATGGTATTCTGGAGGGTAAATTTGCAGCCTCTGAGACAATCCTTCTGGGTCTTTCTAGCTGGGCTACTATCTCCCAGGAACCTGAGCACCTCCTCACTGCCTTTGTATGATAGCCAGGTTTTCTCTTAGACCTGGCACAGCTCTACTCACCACCTCCCATTTCCAAGTGACCTGACTAGCTCACTCCTCTAACAGCCTTAACCCAACTCCCTGGGCCTCCCTTCCTTCCAGATGTTTCCACTGTGCTCTCTGGATCCCTCCCTTATTGTAAACCAAGGTCCCAACATTTTGCACTTCTTGCCTTGCTTCATACTGCTCTCTCTTGTGCTGCCATGTTTCATCATCCCAAGGCACTTTTCCTAGTACTGTTTCTCAGGTTGCCAAAGGGAGGGACTGCATGGCCCAGTTGCCACAGGTGAGAAGGTTGCAGAGTCTGCCTGCCCATAGTGGATGACTGGTGTCTGTGTGCCCAGCCTCCCTGATCCTCATGTTGGCAGCAGGATCCAGATATCCTTTTGGAGAATCACCCTTGTCCCCTTCATTAGAGTCTTTGTGGGACTGATAATCACGCTGCCCTTTCTTCCCACCTGTAACTGTCCTTCTCTGCCAGGGGCGGGCATATGATGTACAGTAGACCAATCAGACTTTCTTTTCCAGGATATTGAATCTTGAGTATTATGACATAACATAGGAAATTGATTGAGATGAGTCGCTTCAACAGCGGGGCTGTGAGTAACCTCTTTGTCCTGACGCGTTGCTGGAACTACCCTGGCTTCTCCACTTACCCAGTCTCTGCTTCGAGTCTACCATTCTCTTCCTAATTTGCTAGTACATTCCTCTTTTGGCGTAGGTTAGCTAACCTTTTTCTGATGCTCATAACAAAATGACCTACTTAGTGCATACCCCTTGTCATATTGCTACAATAAAGGCTGTTTGACCACCAAACAAAATGCTGAAAAAATGAGATGCTCAGAATACTTGACCCCACAAATGTAAATTTGAAGCAAAAGTGATCTTTTGAAGAAATCAAATAAAATGTAAACATTAATGCAGTTCATATACACTTTGTGTTTTCAGTGTATTAAAAAAATATATTTTCCTTTTACCCTTCAGTGCTCGTTCCATACTATACCACTGGCTTTTCCATAGTCAGGGGAAAGCCCTGCTTCTTTGAAACTCATGACACCAACTGCCTGGTCTGGTGCCTCCTTATCACCTTATTATTCTTTATCCACCTTCTGGCTACCACCTTTGGTACCTGATATGCAGCTCTTCTTGAGTCCATGTTGTACTCCCTGTCCTCTGGGCGCTGCAAACCTTCTGAGCCATAATGAGAACACAGGGAGCCATTTAAGTGTCGGAGATGCATCAACTGCCTGGGCAGGCAGAGGGGAGATCTGTGGAACTTCACTTTCTAAAGCTGCTGCAAATTTCAGCATGGTATAAACTGGCCCTGGGGTTAGCTGACAGGCTTCTGGGAAACTTGGGGGAGTGGGTCACCATGAAGGTGAGTTGGCACTGCATCAGGAGCTGTTGAGACTTGTAAGCCAAGACCAGAAGGAATCACAGCCAGACTTCAGGCCAGTTGTACAAGAGGCTGCATTCCTCCCAGAATCAAGATCCTGAGTCCACTCTTTGCATCTGCAAATGCCGGGGGACCAGCAGCACCCATGTGGACCAGGACTTCCACAGCCCACGGAGGTCAGAGAGCATGATCTCCCTGCTTGGTCCTTCCTTCACTTTCCACTCCACCACCACATCTCTCAGTCCAAACCTGCCAAGGAGGAAAGAGCAAGCTGGCAGCAGGATTTCTTTCTTCTATCTCTTGTTTCCCCACCCACCATCACCCAGAGCTGGAAAGGATCAGTGGTCCTGTGTCATAGCCTCTGACTTCCATAGAGCATAAGCCTTAGTGTGGGCACCACCTGGAGGGCTTGTTAAAACACAGATTGCTGGGCTCGATTCCCAGAATTTCTAGTTCAGTATATCTGGGGTAGGGCCCAAGGATTTGCATTTCTACCAAGTTCCCAGGTGATGCTAATATTGCTGGTCTGAGGACCACACTTTGAGCACCTTTGTCCTAGAGCAGGATCTCAACCTGTCTTAACACTTTTACTCTTTTGAGCCAGAAAAGTCTGTGTGGCAGGGGCTGCCTGAGTATTGTAGGATGTTGAACAGCATCCCTGGTCTCTATGCACTAGATGCTGGTAGCACAACCCCCTTAGTTATGACAACCAAAATGTGTGTAGATACTACCCAGTCTCCTCTGGGGGCAAAATCCCTCCAGGTGAGAAACACCACCATAGAGCATACCAGGTTCTCCTAGTCAGAAGTGATGCTTTCCTTGCCTTACAGTAAAGCACAAGGAGTTGGGAGCCTTGGGGATCAACCTTTTATAAATAAAAGGCAAAGATGACAGAATTTGGGAAATCTTCTTTCAAGACAATAGTCTATGACTCTGTTTTTCTTCTGCATGATCCTCGTTCTGAATAACAGAAACAGCTTATTCTTTCTTTTTTGTGCTACTTTTGAAAGAAATTCTAATATCCTCACAGATAAATGGATTCCTAGGGTAAACTGGGGTTAAAGTCCTGTATGGGGTAGACTGAAAAGAAAAATCACATTACATTTTTACAAATATTACTCCCTTTACATCTATAAACAAACAAGCACAATATGGTGTGATGTTATAAAAGGTACAGCTCATTACTGGTGTCTGGTCTTCATGATTCCTTAGGATCCTGGGTAATGTAGACAACACTCAGGCCAGTCAAATATTCTTACCTAATCCATGTTATCCTACTGGAAGAAGCTTTAAAGGCGATTTAATGTTATTTTTTCCCCCAGATAACCAGAAGTTAGTGCCTTGGGTGAAATACCAGGTTAATTAATAGCCTAAATGCAATTTCTCTATCCAAATGAGTTGCAGTGTGAATATTTGTCCTTCTTTAATTGTTGTGTCTTTAGGGTCAATCAGTGTTAGGCAAAGAGATACTCAAGCAAAATTTAGTGACACTGAATATTTTCACGTATATTCTGCCAAAAAAGCTCAAACAGGAGGACTAAATGCCTGTTCTGTTCTTCCAGGGGCAGGTTGAAGAGGTTGAGGACTGACAGAGAAGTCTGTCCTCTCCTGTATCATACAGATGTCTTTGTATAGTAGGCAATATTTCAGTCCATAAGTTGCCTACACTTCTAACCTTAGGAACACAAATCTATCTGGGAAGGGAGTGGAGAACCTGAAACTGTTCTGTAATCTGCTAAACACTTAGCTGGTTTCTAGAAGTCCTTTCTCTCTCACCACTCTAAGCAACCTAAATTTATACAGAAAATACAAGCTCTGCTCAGTTTTTGACAAATCCATGGAAGGAGAGAAAGTTAATCAACATGGGGGCCTGGGAGGTCATGTTTGTTACCCTCTGTAAACTTGCTGTCTCTCAGGTGATAACTTGCTCTCCATTGCTGCGCCAGTGTAACACCACTGAGGGCACAGGCATCCGCATCCAGGTCCAGCCCCTCCCTGCCTCCTGAAGTCCAGCTGATAACTGACTCCCCATCCCCGGCTTATTAACATTTGGGTGAGCAAATGTCTCACTAGTTTTGACTGACCAGGAGAAATCCTGAGTGGCAGCCTCCAAATTCTGAAGATACTGCAAAACCAACCCAATAGAGAACCTTGTATTCTGGAAACAAGAGTGGTAGATCCATTTGTCACCTAACCATCAGAGAACCATCCTCTGAGGTCACTTTAGTAGCTGTTGCCCCTAGACTAGGTGACAGACCCTCCATGACTGTGCAGCACAGACCAGAAGGGAGGCTCCTCAGGGAGAGAGGACAGGCAGTGGTCCCTGCAGGAGCTGCGGTGCTTCTGTGCTTGATTACACCACTTGCAGTAAGATTCCTTTCAGTAAAAGCAAGACATTTCCTCTTGATATTTTGCTTACTGAAACCCCTGAAAAGGAAGAGTGAACCCACATCTTCTGGAAAGAAGAGATTTTGTCAAATAAATCACAGGATCCAGGATCCAAATAGAGTTAAGAAAGGGGCCAGGATCCAAATAGAGTTAAGAAAGGGGCCAAATGCTCTTGACCTGTATAAGATAGTGGTTCTTCACTCTTGGCTCATTTGGAGAACTAAAAAAAATATAGTGGTCCAGGCTTACCAAAGTAGCATGAAGCCTACACCTCAAGTCTTACCAAGTTCCCCAGGTGATGCTAATAAACACCAAAACTTGAGAACTTTGTTCTAGGGCACTAGGGCACTAGTTCTAAACTTGGCTACACATTGAAATCATCTGGGAAAGTTTATAAAAATAATGTTTAGGTCCCACCTCCAAAGGATTTGATTTGATAGGTATGGAGTATAGTGTAGATATTGAGTTTTCTTTTTCAATTTAATTATTAATTCACTAAAAATAAATTCAATAAACTCATTTTTTATTAAAAAAATTTTTAGGGGCGCCTGGGTGGCTAAGTCGTTAATCGGCTGCCTTCGGCTCAGGTCATGATCCCAGGGTCCTGGGATCGAGCCCCGCATCGGGCTTCCCACTCCACGGGAAGCCTGCTTCTCCCCCTCCCACTCCCCCTGCTTGTGTTCCCTCTCTCGCTGTCTCTCTCTCTCTCTGTCAAATAAATAAATAAAAAATCTTTAAAAAACTTTTTTTAAAGTATACTTTAAAAATTCAGTGAGAAATATATCATTGTTTTACACTTTGGCAAATGTCTTTAGGCTTAATAGATGATATCTGGATTCTCATATCTGCTTCTAGATTCAATCCATTGTGTTATGTTGTTTTGGTTGAAGCACATGAAGAAAATACAGCTTAACACAGTTCTGTAACTGGAAAAAGATAAGTATTTTAATAGTCTTCACAGGAAATTATTTTGGATATTCTTCTTTGGTATTACACCAAAATTTTACAAGAAGTAGTTTCTTAAAGATTAGTAGAAATGTGGAATCTAAAATCATATAAATAAACTTCTTGAACTCAGTTACGTTAAAATCCATTGGTCTGACTTGGCATGGATCTTTCACTCAAGTATGATCTGGTAATGTCATGCATTGGTTCACAGAATTATTCCAATCTTCAAAATATTGACATATTTCATTATCCAATAGAAAAAATTCAGTAATTATTTTTAAATTTAAATTCAATTAGCCAACACATAGTACATCATTAGTTTCAGATGTAGTGGTCAGTAATTCATCAGTTGCATATAACACCCAGTGCTCATCACATCACGTTCCCTCCTTAATGCCCATCACCCAATTACCCCATCCCCCCACCCACCGCCCCTCCAGCAACCCTCAGTTTGTTTCCTATAGTTAAGAGTCTCTCATGGTTTGTCTACCTCTCTGATTTCTTCCCATTCAGTTTTCCCTCCCTTTCCCTATGATCCTCTACACTGTTTCTTATATTCCATATTCATATGTGGTCCCTGCAGGAGCTGGGGTGCCTCTCTGCTTGATTTCACCACTTGCAGTAAGAGTCCTTTCAGTAAAAGCAAGACATTTCCTCCTGATATTTTGCTTACTGAAACCCATGAAAAGGAAGAGTGAACCCACATCTTCTGGAAAGAAGAGATTTTGTCAAATAACAGATCCAAGTGATAATTGAAAAAAATCCACAGTCATTAATATCACCACCAATATCATAGGAAAAGTCTTTCAAGATTTTAGGAGCTGTCAAGCTACTGGTGGTGGATACAAGTTTTCCGAAATACTAATTTTTAATGGAAAGCTCAAGTTTTTTTTTTCATTAGCAACAAGTACTGCCAGTTGTTATCCTTCAGGCAACAGGCTCACTTCATTCTTTTTTTCTCTTTCTCTTTTTAAATAACAGTTTTATGGAACAAACATAAAACATATCATAAAATCAATCTTTTTAAAGTGTAAAATTTAGTGGCTTTTAGTATATTCAGAGTTGTTCAGCCATCACTACCATCTAACTCTAGAATGTTTTCATAGCCCCCCTACCCATTAGCACCAACTCCCCATTTCCTCCCCCTCCCAGCCCCTAGCAACCACTATTCTACTATCTCCAAGGATTTTGCCTATTCTGAACATTTCATGTAAATAGTATCCTACAATATGCAGTCTTTATGACTGACTTCTTTCACTTACCATAATGTTTTCAAGGTTCATCCATGTCATAGCATGTGCCAGAATTTCATTCATGGGATAGCTGGGTGGTGCCATGGGTTAAGCATCTGACTCTTGATTTGAGCTCAGGTCATGATCTCAGAGTCCTGGGATTGAGCCCTGCATTAGGCTCTGTGCTCGGCATGGAGTCTGCTTGAGATTCTCTCTCCCTCTGCTCCTCCCCCTGCACTCACTCTTGAGCATGCTGTCTCTCAAATAAATGAATAAATCTTTTTTTAAAAAAGGAATTTCACTCATTATTTTGGTTGAAGAATATTCCATTGTATGGATAGACCACATTTTGTTTATCCTTTCATCAGTTGGTGGACATTTAAGTTGTTTCCACTCTTGGGCTATTATGAATAGTGCTGCTCTGAACATTCATGTGCTAGTTTTTGTGTGGACATGTATTTTCATTTCTCCTGGGTATTCTCCCAGGAGTGGCATTGTTGGGTCATACAGTAGCTCTATGTTTAACATCTTGAGGAACTGCCAAACTCTTTTCCAAGGTAGCTGTGCCATTTTACAATCCCACCAGGAATATATGAGGGTCCCAATATCTTAATGTCCTCACTAACATCATCAGCTATCATTTTGGTTTTAGTCATCCTTGTGATTGTGAAGTGGTAATTCAATGTGGTTTTGATTTGCCCTTCTCTAATGATGATATGATGATAATGAATGATAGTGTGGAGCATTTTTCGTGGGTACTGGCCATTTGTTTACGTGCTTTGGAGGAGTGTCTATTCAAATCTTTTGACATGCCCTTAATCATTTTTAAAATTTGGCTTATTTTTAATTGCTGAGTTATGAGTTTGTATATTTTAGATATAAGTCCCTTATCAGATATATGATTTACAAATATTTCCTCTCACTCTGGGGGTTTCTTTTCATTTTCTTTTTCTTTCTTCTTCTTTTTTAAAAGATTTATTTATTTATTTTGGAGAGAGAGAGTGTGCGTACATGTGCACCTGGGTGGGGGGAGATGGGAGGAAGAAGGAAAGAATCCCAAGCAGACTCAGTGCATAGCGTGAGCTCAACACAGGGCTTGATCTCATGACCTATAAGATCATAACCTGAGCTGAAACCAAGAGTCAGATGTTCAACTGACTGAGCCACCCAGGTGGCCCTTCATTATCTTGATAGTATCATCTGAAGCACCATACGTTTTAATTTTAATGAAGCCCAGCATATCTATATTTTTTTCTTTTGTTGTTCATGCTTGATGTCATTTATATCTAAGAAACCATTGCCTAACTCAAGGTTATAAAGAATTTAATTCTATGTTTTCTAAGAGCTTTGTAGTTTGAACTCTTAAATTTAGGTCTATGATACATTTTGAGTTAATTTTGGGGGTCCAACTTTATTCTTTTGCACAGGGGTTTCCATGTGTCTCCTCACCATTTGTTGAAATGACTGTTTTTCCCCATCAAACTGTCTTGGAAGCTTTGCCAAAAATTAATTGACCATAAATGTATGAGTTTATTTCTGGACTATCAGTTCTGTTCCATTCACTTTTATGTTTATCTTTAGGCCAGTACTACACTGTCCTGATCACTGTAAATTTGTATTACGTTTTAAAATGAGGAAACGTGAGTCTCCAAATCTTGTTATTTTTTCCAAAATTGTTTTGGATATTCTGGTGGACACAGAGATTTTTAAATGATTTCCGGATGATTCCATTTTGCAGCTAGGTTTGAGAATCATTGTTTCTAGCAGACACAAATTATCTAGATATCCTTGCCACCTTCCTAAAACTCATCACTTGTAAGTTTGTCAGTTGTCTTTTAAATCTTTTATCTGCAAATTCTGATGGTTTCTGTCTACTTTTTAACATCTTAATCTTATTTTCCTTTTTTTTTTTTTTGTATTACTGGATTGGATATAATGACAGCAAAATTGTTTTCTATTCAAGTCTTTCCCTTTTCTTCCTTGCTAACAGACCATGATTTTGTTGGAAGGCAATATACCCTGGACATCAGATTTAACTGTCATCAGGTTAACAATCAATATTATCTACAAATCTTCTACCAAGTATATTGTGGAAAAATAGCCACATTAAATTCTGGAGAAACACAGGAGCTCCACTATTACCATCTTTCAACATTATGTTGGCAGTCCTAGCCAACAAGACAACAACAACAAAAATAATATGTAGAAAAAGGGGTTGAAATATAAAAGGCAGAAATTGTAATTGATCATCTTTATACAAAGCTCAGGAGAGTCCATTAACAATCTATTAGAAATTAATAAGTTACTAGATTCAAGGCTGAAATATAAGAACTACTCAAGAGCCTACACACCAGCAAGCAGCAATTATAACATGTCATAGGAAAAAGATATTGCTCATGATAGCAACAGAAACTATAAACTTTCTGGAAATAAGCCAACATAATGTGCAATACCATTATGGAGAAAAATATAAACTTCATTTGAAATACATAAAAGAAGACCTTAATAAATAGAAAGACATACCATGTCTATGGATCGGAAAACTTAATACTATTAAAGTTTAATTAATGTACACTTTAATGTAATTCCAACCAAAATCCCAAGAATTCATAGCATTTATCAGAGTAATTCTAAAATTCATGTGGTCCAATAAGAAAGCAAGTTTCATTCTGACACTTATTAAAATATATAGCAATAATTTCAAACATTTATACAGTGTTCATTAAATGCTAGGTACTGTTCTAAGAGCTTTATATTTACTATATTCACTAATAGGATCAGTCCTCATAAGTGGACCTATATTGTAAGCATATTAATTACTAACAGAACTCATGTCAAGAAGCCCTGAATGAGGCCCAGAGCACGAGAAGGCTGGCAGAAAATGCAGGGCACCTGGCAGGTTAACAATCTGCACCTAAAAAACAGCTCTTGACTCAGTGCAACCCTGAGACACCAAGGGATCACCACATTAAACTGCTATTGTAAAATGCTACATTTGAAACCTTTCTCCTAAAATCAATATGTGAGAAACAGTGTCCCATTATTTTCTTAACTCCAGATTTTCAAAAAGGTAGTAATAAGCTGGAGCAGTAGGGGGAAAAAAAACAAATCCCAGGCAAATGCTCTCCTCTGCCAACTCCCCACTCTGTCCTTAAAGCCTGCTGCCTGCCTTTCTGTCACTGGTCCACTGTCTCCTTCCGCACCAGGTCAGCTAACTTGGTCATTACATCTTTGCATATTTTGGGGGTTGGGCTGGGAGACTTGCTAGTGTAGATCTTATCAGGAAACAGGAGTCAGGAACTGCAGTATTTTTCTGTTTTAATAATTTTTAAAAATAAGAAGCACAAAAAGAAGAATTTTTTATTTCAAAGCTTAATGCATATGCAAAAGACATTGCAATTAATGATTCTATATAAAAACGTGAAAAACAAAATATTAGGAGAGAGAAGAGCTCGGGGTTGTTGCAATTCTAAAATAAGTAATTGAATGTATTTAGCTCTTTGTAAACATGTAATCAAGGTTTCCTATTGCTGCCCAAAACATAACATGAGAGACTCCCAGGAGAGGGAAGGAACAGAACACCTCACAGACATGCTGATGGTGGCAAAATTTATGCTAGAGTTTTAACTTTTACTATGCTAAGGAGAAATTTTGTTTAAAAGAATCCTAGAGAGACAGCAAATACTGAAAAACTCAAAACCCCACAAACACAGAGGGCTGTGACGTGGCATGTGCTTCAATTTGGATTGAAATTTCTGGTGTTCCAGTACTTTAAAAGGATTTGTAGGGCATCAAGGAACCCCTGACATAATTTAAAAGGCAGAAAGTGAAGGAAAAGAGAACCTTATTTTAGTGGTTCAGATATTGGGTGAGAATTGTTTATTTTATTTTATTTTTTATTATGTTAGTCACCATACAATACATCATTAGTTTTTGATGTGATGAACCACGATTCATTGTTTTTTTTAATTTTTTTATTGTTATGTTAATCACCATATATTACATCATTTGTTTTTGATGTAGTGTTCCATGATTCATTGTTTGTTCATAACACCCAGTGCTCCATTCAAATGTGCCCTCTTTAATACCCATCACCAGGCTAACCCATCCCCTTACCCTCCTCCCCTCTAGAACCCTCAGTTTGTTTTACAGAGTCCATCATCTCTCATGGTTCGTCTCCCCCTCTGACTTACTCCCCTTCATTCTTCCTCTCCTGCTATCTTCTTCTTTTTCTTTTTTCTTAAAATATGTTGCATTATTTGTTTCAGAAGTACAGATCTGTGGTTCAACAGTCTTGCACAATGCACAGCGCTCACTGTAGCACATACCCTCCCCAATGTCTATCACCCAGCCACCCCCTCCCTCCCACCCCCAACCACTCCAGTAACACTCAGTTTGTTCCTGAGATTAAGAATTCCTCATATCAGTGAGGTCATATGGTACATGTCTTTCTCTGATTGACTTATTTCACTCAGCATAACACCCTCCAGTTCCATCCACGTCATTGCAAATGGCAAGATCTCATTCCTTTTGATGGCTGCATAATATTCCATTGTGTATATATACCACAGCTTCTTTATCCATTCATCTGTCGATGGACATCTTGGCTCTTTCCACAGTTTGGCTATTGTGGACATTGCTGCTATAAACATCGTGGTGCACGTACCCCTTCGGGTCCCTACATTTGTATCTTTGTGGTAAATACCCAGTAATGCAATTGCTGTATCGAATGGTAGCTCTAATTTCAACTGTTTGAGGAACCTCCATACTGTTTTCCAGAGCGGTTGCATCAGCTTGCATTCCCACCAACAGTGTAGGAGGGTTCCCCTTTCTCCACATCCCCGCCAACATCTGTCGTTCCCTGACTTGTTAATTTTAGCCATTCTGACGGGTGTGAGGTGGTATCTCATTGAGGTTTTGATTTGGATTTCCCTGATGCCGAGCGATGTTGAGCACTTTTTCATGGGCCTGTTGGCCATTTGGATGTCTTCTTTGGAGAAATGTCTGTTCATGTCTTCTGCCCATTTCTTGATTGGATTATTTGTTCTTTGGGTGTTGAGTTTGATAAGTTCTTTATAGATTTTGGATACTAGCCCTTTATCTGATATGTCATTTGCAAATATTTTCTCTCATTCTATCGGTTGTCTTTTGGTTTTGTGGACTGTTTCTTTTGCTGTGCAAAAG
>NW_027397081.1:29922370-30020608 GCF_003265705.2 Callorhinus ursinus
AAAAAAAATTAAAAAAAAAAAAAGATGACACAACATTAGAATAAATGAGATCCCAAAAGAAGAAGAAAGAGAGATAGGGGCAGAAGGTATAATTTGGAGCAAATTATAGGAGAGAACTTCCTTAATGTAGGGAAGGAAAGAGGCATCAAAATCCAGGAGACACAGAGAACCCCTCTCAAAATCAATAAAAATAGAGCAACACCCCGATATTTAATAGTAAAATTTACGAGTCTCAGAGACAAGGAGAAAATCATGAAAGCAGCTCAGAAGAGATATGTCACCTACAATGGTAGAAACATTAGATTGGCAACAGACCTATCCACAGAGACCTGGCAGGCCAGGAAGGACTGGCATGATATCTTCAGAGCACTAAACAAGAAAAATGTGCAGCTAGAATACTATATCCAGCTAGACTGTCATTGAAAATAGAAGGAGCGGTAAAAAGCGTCAAGGACAAACAAAAACTAAAGGAATTTGCAAACACAAAACCTGCCCTAAAAGAAATATTGAAAGGGGTCCTCTAAGCAAAGAGAGAGCTTAAAAGCAGCATAGATCAGAAAGGAACACAGACAATATACAGTCACAGTAACCTTACAGGCAATACAATGGCACTAAATTCATACCTTTCAATAGTTACCCTGAGTATAAATGGGCTCAATGCCCCAATCAAAAGACACAGGCTATCAGATTGGATTAAAAAACAAGACCCATCAATCTGCTGTCTGCAATAGACTCATTTAACACCCAAAGACACCCCCATATTGAAAGTGAGGTGGTGGAAAACAATTTACCATCCTCATGGACACCAAAAGAAAGCTGGGGTGGCAATCCTTATATCAGACAAATTAGATTTTAAAACAAAGACTGTAATAAGAGATGAGGAAGGACACTATATCTTACTTAAAGGGTCTATCCAACAAGAAGATCTAACAATTGTAAATATCTATGCCCCGAACATGGGAGCAGCCAATTATATAAGGCAATTAATAACAAAAGCAAAGAAACACATTGACAATAATACAATAATAGTGGGGGACTTTAAGACCTCCCTGACTAGGGGCGCCTGGGTGGCTCAGTTGGTTAAGCGACTGCCTTCGGCTCAGGTCATGATCCTGGAGTCCCGGGATCGAGTCCCGCATCGGGCTCCCTGCTCAGCAGGGAGTCTGCTTCTCCCTCTGACCCTCTTCCCTCTCGTGCTTTCTATCTCTCATTCTCTCTCTCTCTCAAATGAAGAAATGAAAAATCTTTAAAAAAAAAAAAAAGACCCCCCTGACTAAAATGGACAGATCATCTAAGCAAAAGGTCAACAAGGAAATAAAGCTTTTAAATGAAACACTGGACCAAATGGACTTCACAGACATATTCAGAATATTCCATCCCAAAGCAACGGAATACACATTCTTCTCTAGTGTCCCCATGGAACATTCTGCAGAATTGATCAGATCCTAGGTCACAAATCAGGTCTCAACTGGTACCAAAAGATTGGGATTATTCCCTGCATATGTTCAGACCACAATGCTTTGAAACTAGAACTTAATCACAAGAGGAAAGTCAGAAAGAACTCAAATACATGGAGGCTAAAGAGCATCCTACTAAAGAATGAATGGGTCAACCAGGAACTTAAAGAAGAATTTAAAAAATTCATGGAAACCAATGAAAATGAAAACACAACTGTTCAAAATCTTTGGAATACAGCAAAGGCAGCCCTAAGAGGAAAATATATAGCAATAGAAGCCTTTCTGAAGAAATAAGAAAGGTCTCAAATACACAACCTAACCCTACACCTAAAGGAGCTAGAGAAAAAAACAGCAAATAAAGCCTAAACTCAGCAGGAGAAGAGAAATAATAAAGATCAGAGCAGAAATCAATGAAATAGAAACCAAAAGAACAGTAGAACAGATCAACGAAACTAGGAGCTCGTTCTTTGAAAGAATTAACAAGATTGATAAACCCCTGGCCAGACTTATCAAAAAGAAAACAGAAATGACCCAAATCAACAAAATCATGAATGAAAGAGGAGAGATCACAACGAACACCAAAGAAATACAAACAATTATAAGAACATATTATGAGCAACTCTATGCCAGCAAATTAGATAACCTGGAAGAAATGGGTACATTCCTAGAGATGTATCAACTACCAAAACTGAACCAGGAAGAAGTAGAAAACCTGAACAGATATATAACCACTAAGGAAATTGAAGCAGTCATCAAAAATCTCCCAAAAAACAAAAGCCCAGGGCCAGATGGCATCCCAGGGGAATTCTATCAGACATTTAAAGAATTAATACCTATTCTCCTGAAACTGTTCCAAAAAATAGAAATCGAAGGAAAACTTCCAGACTTATTTTATGAGGCCACCATTACCTTGATCCCAAAACCACACAAAGACCCCATCAAAAAAGAGAATTACAGACCAATATCCTTGATGAACATGGATGCAAATATTCTCACCAAAATACTAGCCAATAGTATCCAAGAGTACATTAAAAGGATTATTCACCATGACCAAGTGGCATTTCTCCCTGTGCTGCAAGGTTGGTTCAACATCCACAAATCAATCAACGTGATACAACACATTAATAAAAGAAAGAACAAGAATCATATGATCCTCTCAATTGATGCAGAAAAAGCATTTGACAAAGTACAGCATCCTTTCTTGATCAAAAATCTTCAGAGTGTAGGGATAGAGGGTACATACCTCAATATCATAAAAGCCATCTATGAAAAACCTAGAGCGAATATCATTCTCAATGGGGAAAAGCTGAGTGCTTTTCCCCTAAGGTCAGGAACGTGTTAGGGATGTCCACTCTCACCACTGCTATTCAACATAGTATTAGAAGTCCTAGCCACAGTAATCAGACAACAAAAATAAATCAAAGGCATCCAAATCGGAAAAGAAGAAGTCAAACTCTGACTGTTTGCAGATGATATGATACTGTATGTGGAAAACCCAAAAGACTCCACCCCAAAACTGCTAGAACTCATACAGGAATTCAGTCAAGTAGCAGGCTATAAAATCAATGCACAGAAATCAGTGGCATTCCTATACACCAACAACAAGACAGAAGAGAGACAAATCAAGGATTCGATCCAATTGACAATTGCACCCAAAACCATAAGATACCTAGGAATAAACTTAACCAAAGAGGCAAAGGATCTGTACTCAGAAAAGTATAAAATACTCATGAAAGAAATTGAAGAAGACACAAAGAAATGGAAAAACGTTCCATGCTCATGGACTGGAAGATCCAACATTGTGAAGATGTCAGTGCTACCTAGAGCAATCTACACATTCAATGCAATCCCCATCAAAATACCATCCACTTTTTTCAAAGAAATGGAACAATAATCCTAAAATTTGTATGGAACCCGAAGAGACCCCGAATAGCTAGAGGAATATTGAAAAAGAAAAGCAAAGCTGGCGGCATCACAATTCCAGACTTCCAGCTCTATTAAAAAGCTGTCATCATCAAGACAGTATGGTACTGGCACAAAAACAGACACATAGATCAATGGAACAGAATAGAGATTCCAGAAATGGACCCTCAACTCTATGGTCAACTCATCTTTGACAAAGCAGGAAAGAATGTCCAGTGGAATAAAGACAGTCTCTTCAACAAATGGTGTTGGGAAAATTGGACAGCCACATGCAGAAGAATGAAACTGGACCATTTCCTTACACCACACAGAAAAATAGACTCCAAATGGTTGAAAGACCTAAACGTCAGACAGGAGTCCATCAAAATCCTAAAGCAGAACACAGGTAGCAACCTCTTCGACCTCAGCCGCAGCAACTTCTTCCTAGACACATTGTCAAAGGCAAGGGAAGCCAGGGCAAAAATGAACTATTGGGATTTCATCAAGATAAAAAGCTTTTGCACAGCAAAAGCAACAGTCCACAAAACCAAAAGACAACCGACAGAATGAGAGAAAATATTTGCAAATGACATATCAGATAAAGGGCTAGTATCCAAAATCTATAAAGAACTTATCAAACTCAACACCCAAAGACCAAATAATCCAATCAAGAAATGGGCAGAAGACATGAACAGACATTTTTCCAAAGAAGACATCCAAATGGCCAACAGACACATGAAAAAGTGCTCAACATCGCTCAGCTTCAGGGAAATCCAAATCAAAACCTCAATGAGATACCACCTCACACCAGTCAGGATGGCTAGAATTAACAAGTCAGGATATGACAGATGTTGGCGGAGATGCGGAGAAAGGGGAATCCTCCTACTCTGTTGGTGGGAATGGAAGCTGGTGCAACCACTCTGGAATACAGTATGGAGGTTCCTCAAACAGTTGAAATTAGAGCTACCATACGATCCAGCAATTGCACTACTGGGTATTTACCCCAAAGATACAAATGTAGGGATCCAAAGGGGTATGTGCACCGCGATGTTTATAGCAGCAATGTCCACAATAGCCAAACTGTGGAAAGAGCCAAGATGTCCATCGAGAGACGAATGGATAAAGAAGATGTGGTATATATACACAATGGAATATTATGTAGCCATCAAATGGAATGAGATCTTGCCATTTGCAATGACAGGGTTGGAACTGGAGGGTGTTATGCTGAGTGAAATAAGTCAATCAGAGAAAGACATGTATCATATGACCTCGCTGTGATGAGGAATTTTTAACCTCAGGAAACAAACTGAGGGTTGTTGGAGTGGTGGGGGGTGGGAGGGATGGGGTGGCTGGGTGACAGACATTGGGGAGCGTATGTGCTATGGTGAGCGCTGTGAATTGGTCAAGACTGTTGAATCACAGATCGGTACTTCTGAAACAAATAATGCAATATATGTTAAGAAAGAAAAATGAAGAAGAAGATAGCAGGAGGGGAAGAATGAAGGGGAGTATGTTGGAGGGGGAGACGAACCATGAGAGACAATGGACTGAAAAACGAACTGAGGTTTCTAGAGGGGAGGGGGTTGGGGGGATGGGTTGGCCTGGTGATGGGTATTAAGGAGGGCATGTTCTGTGTAGAGCACTGGGTGTTATGCACAAACAATGAATCATGGAATACTACATTCAAAACTAATGATGTATGGTGATTAACATTAACAAGAAAAAAATTAAAAAAAAGAAGATATGGTATATATACACAATGGAATATTATGCAGCCATAAAAAGGAATGAGATCTTGCCATTTCAACGACATGGATGGAACTGGAGGGTGTTATACTGAGTGAAATAAGTCAATCAAAGAAAGACATGTATCATATTACCTCGCTGATATGAGGAATTTTTAACCTCAGGAAACAAACTGAGTGTTGCTGGAGTGGTGGGGGGTGGGAGGGATGGGGTGCCTGTGTGATAGACTTTGGGGAGGGTATGTGCTATGGTGAGCACTGTGAATTGTGCAAGACTGTTGAATCACAGATCTGTACTTCTGAAACAAATAATCCAATATATGTTAAGAAAAAAAAAAAGAAGAATATAGCAAGATGGGAAGAATGAAGGGGAGTAAGTCGGAGGGGGAGATGAACCATGAGAGACGATGGACTCTGAAAAACAAACTGGGTTTTCTAGAGGGAGGGGGGTTGCGGGATGGGTTGGCCTGGTGGTGGGTATTAAAGAGGGCACGTTCTGCGTGGAGCACTGGGTGTTATTCACAAACAATGAATCATGGAACACTACATCAAAAACTAATGATATAATGTATGGTGATTAATATAACAATAAAAAATTTAAAAAAGAACAAACAACCTAAAATGAAACAGAAAAAAAAAAAGAATGATATAGTGTCCTTCTGTGTCTCTAACTGCAGTGTTTAGTTTAAAATCTAATTTGTCTGATATAAGAATTGCTACCCCAGCTTTCTTTTGAGGTCCATTGGCATGGAAGATGGATCTTCATCCCTTCACTTTCAGTCTGGATGTATCTTTAGGTTAAAATGAGTCCCTTGTAGACAGCATATGGATGCGTCCTTTCTTTTTATCCAATCTGCAACCCTGTGCCGTTTAATGGGAGCATTTAGGCTGTTCACGTTGAGAGTGGTTATTGAAAGACATGAATTTATTGTCATTATGTTGCCTGTGAAGATCTTGTTTTTATAGATTGTCCCTGTAAATTTCTGCTGTATATCACTCTTGGGGTCTTTCTCCTTTTATGGAATCCCCCTTAATATCTCTTGCAGGGTCGGCTCAGTGGTCACATATTCTTTCATTTTCTGCCGGTCTTGGAGGCTCTGCATCTCTCCATCCATTCTAAATGACAGGCTTGCTGGATAAAATATTCTTGGCTGCATGTTCTTCTTGTTTAGTACCCTGAGTATGTCTTGCTAGGCCTTTCTGCTTGCCAGGTCTCTGTGGATAGGTCTGACGTTATTCTGATGTTCCTCCCTCTGTACATAAGTAATCTCTTCCCCCTAACTGCCCTTAAGATGGTTTCCTTGGTTCTAAGATTTGCGAGTTTTACTATTACATGCCAGGGTGTTGGCCTGTTTTCCTTGATCTTGGGAGGGATCCTTTCTGCCTCTAGGACATGAATGTTTGTTTCGTTCCCCAGATTAGGGAAGTTCTCAGCTACAATTTGCTCAAATATATCTTCTAGTCCTCTCTCTCTCTCCACCTGCTCCGGGATTCGAATAATTCTGACATTGGAATGCTTCATGGTGTCACTTATTTCTCTGATTCTATTTTCATGGATTCTGAGATGTTTTTTCCTGTCCTCCTCTTTTCCCTCTTTAATCTATTAAATGGTCTTCCAGGTCACTAATTCTTTCTTCTGCCTCACTTACCCTAGCTGTTAGATTATCTAGATTAGATTGGATCTCATTGATAGCATTTTTAAGTTCTGCCAATTCAGCTTTCATTTCTGCCCTTAGAGACTCTATGTTGCCATTAATTGATTTCTCCATTCTAGCTATTGTCTTCACAATTGCTAGCCTGAATTCCATCTCTGACATCTTGGTTATATCTGAATCCATTTGTAAATCTGTGACATAAATCATAATCTCTGAGTCTTTCCTATTTTGGGGTTCCTCCTCCTAGTCATTCTATTGAGGGGTGGTTGAGGGAATGTATAGAGTACAAATTATTGACCACAACCCAAACAAGATGCACCTGTTTTCTTGGGAACTTAGGGTTGCTGGCCTCTTGTTTTCCCAGCCTGTCTTCTGTGGGAGGGGCCTGCTGCACTATTACTCAGGCAACTCTGTTTGGGCAGAGTTGCCCTGCCCCCTGTGGCGGGGGATGGGCTCAGTGGAAACCGGTTTTTTGGGGCTTTTATTCTCTGGCGGCTTTCTGCGTGTCTTCTGAGAGTCAGAGCAGAAGAGACCATTTCCAATCCTCTGCTTCAGAGCAGAGAGATCACACACAGTCTGTTCTTCAGTGAGCTCTCCAGGCCACACTATCTCCATTTCTGTCTGTGCTGCTATAAACTGCAGCGTCCTGGGTTGTGTGCCCCTCCACAGGGCTCCCAGTCCTCGCCTCCAGGTGGGGCACATCTCTGCACTTTGTGCTTCTAAAACCACCAGCTGTCCCCAGTTCGCACGTGCAGCCCCACTGCTCTGGTTTCCATCTGGGGGGTTGCCCTAAAGTCCTTTCCCTGCCACTACTGGTCTGCGAGTCTGTGCCAGGTCCCCAGTGCTGGAGACTACCACTTACTGGCGGTGTAGTTTCCCCATGGCCAGACTCCCTCCTGCTGCTGTTTATCCTCTGATATCAGGGCTCCCTGCTTCATACCTCAAAACCAACCACCTGCAATATTCTGTTTGTAGGGATTCAGATCTATCTTCTTACATCTCAGGCTGATTTTGTGGGTGTACAGAGTGGTCTGGTAGATATCCAGCTCAATTCCGGGGACCGGTTGGGATAGGGTCCCCTACTCCTCTGCCATCTTTTCCCCCTCGAGCATTGTTATTTTAGTCTTAAAATGGAAATGCATCCATTTTTCTTTAAGAACTCTGATCATAGAGGCATTCAAGCCTGTCATAGGGGCTTATAAATCTGGAATGAACGCTACCCAATTATTAAAGAACTAGAATCAGGATCATGTGAAACTGGTCTGAGCAGGCTCAAGCAGACTTGTTTCCCCACATGCCCTGCAACCCCCTCCAGTGCACTCTGGCCCTTAAAGCTGCATCATCCTTACCTCATGACTGGCATCCATCGGGTGATATTTCTCAGAACAGATAATCAGAGAGAAAAGAAAAGGAAGGTGCACTGTAGATGAGTACACCTATAGGCCAGTAAGATAAATGAATGAAGTATCTTTCAGACTTGCCCATTTATGGCAGTAGTCATTGAGGGAGCGGGGGAAGAAAAATAGTCTTTCAATTTCTGGTCCTTAAGAAAGCATACTTCATTATAGCATTCCACAAACATTACATGTCACCCAAGCACAGCTGATTGAGAAAGGATGGGTATTGAATGAGGACAAAATCCAAGACCTAACTTCCTAAGTGACCATTTTAAGAAATATCTTTGGGCTGTAGGCTGAAGGGACATTCTTCAACCAATTAAAGGTAAACAGCTGGTCCTTTAGCCACTAACTACAGAGGAAAAAGCCTAACACTTGATCAGCCTTTTTGAAAAAATCTAGACAATACATCTCACATTAGGGAATTTCACTAATGCAACTACTGAAATGCAACTGGCCAAATTTCACTGGGACTCCCTACAGCCAAGAGCCTTGTAAGTAATCTAGGAGAGAATAATTCATCCTTGTCCCAGATCTCCTATCTTCTCTGACTCCACAGAATTACAAGTATTTGTGGCCATTTCAGAACCAAGTGGAACCTCTGAAATAAAGTTCCACTGGCATTATCAGTCTCTGTGCTTTTAAGCTTGAGAACTTCTTCCTTTTTCTGAGAAGCTATGGCAGACAGGTTGCCTCATAGAATAGTCATGACTCTCTGACCTAGCATTTTCATCTTGAAATTGGTCCTCTCATGGGGCGCCTGGGTGGCTCAGTCGTTAAGCATCTGCCTTTGGCTCAGGTCATGGTCCCAGTGTCTGGGGATGGAGCCCCGGGTCAGGCTCCCTACACAGCGGGGAGTCAGCTTCTCTCTCTGTCTCTGCCCCAACCCCCGCTCGTGCTCTTTCTTTCTCTTCAATAAATAAATAAAATCTTTTTTTAAAAAGATATTATTTATCTATTTGACAGAGAGAGAGATAGCGAGAGCAGGAGCACAAGCAGGGGGAATGGGAGAGGGAGAAGCAGGCTTCCTGAAGAGCAGGGAGCCCGATGTGGGGCTCAATCCCAGGACCCTGGGATCATGACCTGAGCTTAAGGCAGATGCTTAATGACTGAGCCACCCAGGCGCTCCAAATAAATAAAAATCTTTAAAAAAAAGAAAAAGAAAATGATCCTCTCATCACTAAATTTCTGTTTTTGAAAATTTGCATTCAATTAGCCATCATATAGTACATCGTTAGTTTCAGATGTAGTGTTCAATAATTTATCAGTTTTGTATAACATGCAGTGCTCATCACATCACATGCCCTCTTTAATGCCCATCACCTAGTTGCCCCATCCCCCCACCCACCTCCCCTTCAGCAACCCTTGGTTTGTTTCCCAGAGTCAAGAGTCTTTCATGGTTTGTCTCCCTCTCTGATTTCTACCCATTCCATTTTCCCTCCCTTTCCCTATGATCCTCTACACTATTTCTTATATTCCACATATGAATGAAACCATATAATAATTATCTTTCTCTGATTGACTTATTTCACTTAGTATAATACCCTCCAGTTCCATCCATGTCAATGTGAATGGTTAAGTATTCATCCTTTCTGATGGCTGAGTAATTTTCCATTGTATATATAAACCACATCTTCTTTATCCACTCATTTGTTGAAGGACATCTCAGCTCCTTCCACAGTTTGGCTAATGTGGACATTGCTACTATGAACATTGGGGTGCAGGTGCCCCTTCATTTGACTACATCTGTATTTTGGGGGTAAATACCCAGTAGTGCAATTGCTGGGTCATAGAGTAGCTCTGTTTTTAACTTCTTGAGGAACCTCCAAACTGTTTTCCAGAGTCACTGTACCAGCTTGCATTCCCACCAATAGTGTAAGATGGTTCACCTTTCCCTGCATCCTTGCCAACATCGGTTGTTTCCTGTCTTGTTAATTTTAGCCATTCTGACCAGTGTGAGCTGGTGTCTCATTGTGGTTTTGATTTGTATTTCCCTGATGCCAAGTAATATTGAACATTTTTTCATGTGTCTGTTGGTCATCTGTACGTCTTCTTTGGAGAAGTGTCTGTTCATGTCTTCTGCCCATTTTTCTTGACTGGATTATTTGTTTTCTGGGTGTTGAGTTTGATAAGTTCTTTATAGATCTTGGATACTAGCCCTTTATCTGATATGTCATTTGCAAATATCTTCTTCCATTCCATAGGTTACTGTTTAGTTTTGTTGACTATTTCCTTTGTTGTGCAGAAGTTTTTTATTATGATGAAGTCACAAGAGTTCATTTTTTCTTTTGTTTCCTTTGACTTTGGAGACGTGTCTAGCAAGAAGAGCTGCAGCAGAGGTCAAAGAAGTTGCTGCCTATGTTCTTTTCTAGGATTTTGATGGATTCCTGTCTCACATTTCGGACTTTCATCCATTTTGAGTTTATCTTTGTGTATGGCATAAGAAAATGGTACAGTTTCATTCTTCTGCATGTAGTTGTCCAATTTTCACAGCACCATTTATTGAAGAGACTGTCTTTTTTCCACAGGATATTTTTTCCTGCTTTGTCAAAGATTAGCTGACCATAGAGTTGAAGGGTCATTTCTGTGCTCTCTATTCTCCTTCATTGAGCTACGTCTATGTTTTGTGCCAGTACCATGCTGTCTTGATGATCACATCTTTGTAATATAGCTTGAAGTCAGGCATTGTGATGCCCCTCACTTTGGTTTTCTTTTTCAACATTCCTCTGGCTATTCAGGGTCTTTTCTGGTTCTAGCTCTGTGAAAAATGTCTATGGTATTTTGATAGGGATTGCATTGAATGTGTAGATTGCTCTGGGTTGCATACACATTTTAACAATATTTATTCTTCCAATCCATGAGCATGGAATTCTTTTCTATCTCTTTGTGTCTTCTTCAATCTCTTTCATGAGTATTCTATAGTTTTCTGAGTACAAATCTTTCACCTCTTTGGTTAGGCTTATTCCTAGCTATCTTATGGTTTTTGGTGCAATTGTAAATGGGATCGATTCCTTAATTTCTCTTTCTTCAGTCACATTGTAGTGTATAGATATGTAACGGATTTCTGTGCATTGATTTTGTATCCTGCCACTTTACTGAATTCCTGTATGAATTCTAGCAGTTTTGGGGTGGAGTCTTTTGGGTTTTTCACATAAAGTATCATGTCATCTGCGAAGAGTGAGAGTTTGACTTCTTTGCCAATTTGAATATATTTTATTTCTTTTTGTTTCCTGATTGCAGAGGCTAGGACTTCTAGTACTATGTTGAACAACAGTAGTGAGAGTGGGCATCCTTGTTGTGTTCCTGACTTTAGGGGAAAAGCTTTCAGTTTTTACCCATTGAGAATGATATTCACTATGGGCTTTTCCTGGATGGCTTTTATGATATGAGGTAGGTTCCCTCTATCCCTACACTTTGAAGAGTTTTAATCAAGGAAGTATCCTGCATTTTGTCAAATGCTTTTTTCTGCATCAATTGAGAGATCATATGGTTCTTGTCTTTTCTTTTATTAATGTGATCTATTACGTTGATTGATTTGTGAATGTTAAACCACCCTTGCAGCCCAGGAATAAATCCCACTTGGTCGTGGTGAATAATCCTTTTAATGTACTGTTGGATCCTATTGGCTAGTATCTTGGTGAGTATTTTGGTATCCATGTTCATCAGGGATATTGGTCTGTAATTCTCCTTTTTGATGGGGTCTTTGCCTGGTTTGGGGATTAAGGTAATGCTGGCCTCATAGAATGAGTTTGGAAGTTTTTCTTCCCTTTCTATTTTTTGAAACAGTAGAATAGGTATTAATTCTTCTTTAAATGTTTTGTAGAATGCCCCTGGGAAGCCATCTGACCCTGGGCTCTTGCTTTTTGAAAGGTTTTTGACTACTGCTTCAATTTCCTTGCTGGTTATTGATCTGTTCACATTTTCTATTCTTCCTGTTTCAGTTTTGGTAGTTTATACTTCTCCAGGAATACAGCCATTTCTTCCAGATTGCCTAATTTCTTGGTATATAGTTGCTCATAATATGTTCTTAAAATTGTATTTGCTTGGTGTTGGTCATGATCTCTCCCCCTTCGTTCATGATTTTATTAATTTTGGACCTTTCTTTTTTTGATAAGTCTGGCTAGAGATTTATTGATCTTATTAATTCTTTCAAAGAACCAGCTTCTAGTTTCGTTGATTCGTTCTACTGTTCTGGTTTCTATTTCATTGATTTCTGCTCTAATCTTTATTATTTCTCTTTTCCTGCTTGGTTTAGGCTTTATTTGCTGTTCTTTCCCCAGCTCTTTTAGGTGTAAGGTTAAATTGTGCATTTGGGATTTTTCTAATTTTTTAAGAGAGGCTTGTATTGCAATGTACTTAACTCTTAGAACCGCCTTTGCTGTATCCCAAAGGTTATGAACCAATGTGTTTTCATTTTCATTAGTTTCCATGAATTTTTAAAATTATTCTTTAATTTCCTAGTTGACCCGTTTAGTAGGATGATTTTTAACCTCCAAGTGTTTGAGTTCCTTCCAAATTTCTTCTTGTGATTGAGTTCAAGTTTCGAAGCACCATGGTCTGAAAATATTCAGGGAATAATCCCAATTTTTTGGTATCTGTTGATACCTGATTTGTGACCCAGTATGTGATCTATTCTGGAGAAAGTTCCACGTGCACTCAAAAAAAATGGGTATTCTACTGTTTTAGGATGGAATGTTCTGTATATATCTATGAAGTCCATCTGGTCCAGTGTGTCATTCAAAGCCTTTGTTTCTTTGTTGATCTTCTGCTTAGATGATCTGTCCATTGCTGTGAGTGGGGTGTTAAAGTTCCCTACTATTAATGTATTCTTATCAATGTGTTTCTTTAGTTTGGTTATTAATTGGTTTATATAATTGGCTGCTCCCATGTTGGGGGCATATATATTTATAATGTTAGATCTTCTTGTGCGATAGACCCTTTAAGTATGATACAGTGTCCCTCTTCATCTCTTATTACAGTCTTTGTTTTAAAATCTAATTTGTCTGATATTAGGATTGCTACCCCAGCTTTCTTTTTAGGTTCATTAGCATGGTAAATTGTTCTCCAGCCCTCACTTTCTGTGTGAAGGTGTCTTTAGGTCTAAAATTAGTCTCTTGTAGACAGCATATGGATGGATCTTGGTTTTTTATCCAATCTGATACCTTGTGTCTTTTTATTGGAACATTTAGCCCATTTACATTCAGGGTAACTATTGAAAGATATGAATTTGGTGCCATTGTATTGCTTGTTAAGTCCTTGCTTCTGTAGATTGTTTCTGTTTCTTTCTTGTCTATGTTACTTTTGGGCTCTCTCTTCATTTTCAGGATCTGCCTTAATATTTCTTGCAGAGCTGGCTTGGTGGTCACTTATTCTTTCAGTTTCTGTCTGTCCTGGAAGCTCTTTATCTCTCCTTCCATTTTGAATGACAGCCTTGCTGGATAAAGTATTCTTGGCTGCATATTTTTCTCATTTAATACCCTGAATATATCATGCCAGTCCTTTCTGGCCTGACAAGTTTCTGTGGATATGTCTGATGTTAGCCTCTTCTCTTGAGCTTCTGTCAGGATTATCTTTTTCTCTGAAATTTGCAAGCTTCAGTATTATATGTTGGGGTTGTTGACCTATTTTTATTGATTTTAGGAGGGGTCCTTCTACCTCTTGGACATGAATGATTGTTTCCTTCCCCAGATTAGGGAAGTTCTCAGCTATGATTTGCTCAAATATCCTTCTGGCCCTCTCTCTATCTCTTCATCCTCAGACACTCCAATAATTCTGACATTGGTATGTTTCATGGCATCATTGATTTCTCGGAGCCTCTCTTCATGGGTTATTAGCTGTTTTTCTCTCTTTTCAACTTCCTTTCCATCAACCTGTCTTCTAGATCACTTATTCTCTCTTCTGTCTCATTCACCCTAGCATCCAATTTAGACTGCATCTCAGTTATAGCATTTTTAATTTTGGCCTGATTAGATCTCATTTTTGCACTAAGAGATTCTCTAGGGTCTTTTATGCTTTTTTCAAGCCCAGCTATTAACTTTAAAATTGTTATCCTGAATTCCATCTCTGACATGTTACTTGTAACCATATTGATTAGATCTGTGGCAGACAACATTACCTCTGGTTCTTTCCTTTGTTCTGAATTCTTCCTTGTAGTCATTTTGCCCAGAGAAAAATGGGTGAGTGAGAATCAAAATCAGAATCAAAAATATCAATCATGACTCAAGCAAAAATACACTCTAGACAAATCCAAAGAGATCAGGAACCAAAAGAGAAAACGAAACAAAACAAAAAGCGGGGAGGAAGGGGTGAAGAGAGAATATAATGTTACAAGGTGGACAAAACAGGATGATCCACTTGTTCCTGAGTGAATTTTGTTCTGTTTGTTAGAAGACACTAAATCCTAAAATTGCAAAGAAAGCAAAACTTATATATATACAAAAATAAAATTAAATAGAGTGAAAAAAGGCCATAAATGAAGCATATATCATCAAATGTAGATGTAAAAAAATAAAAGTTAAAAAGTGTCAAAAACAAAGAGTTGAAAAAATAAGGAACTAATTTAAAAGCAAAAAAAGAAAAAAAGAAGTAGAAAATTTTAGACTGAAAGATAAATGAATCATGAGGAAAATCCTCAAGTTCTATATACTACTTTACCCTAGCACAGGAGTTTTACAGTCTTGTGGGATCCATAAACTTGTGCATCTGTTCATCCAGTTGGTTTTCTGGGGGAGGGGCCTGTTGTGCTGCTTCTCAGGTGTCTTTGCCTGGGTGGAGTTGCACCATCCCTTGTGAGGGGCTGGGTTCAGTGTAAGATGGTCCTCTCTGTGGCTTTTGTTCCTTGAAGGCTTTCCGTTTCTCTTTAGAGGATCAAAATAAAAATGGCCATGCCCCAATCTCCAGCCTCAGACCCGAAAGATTGCAATCCCCCACTCCTCAGTAAATCCTCTGGGACAAACAGTCTTCACTTTTGTGTGTTCCAGACTCCACAGACTCCTGCAGTGCGTGCCCACAGCTATCCTCCCTTGGGAGTGTGAGAGTTTTGAGTTACTGCCCTTTGTAGGGCCCTGGGGCTGAGAGCAGTTACGGGATCGTGTGCATACCCATTCTGCCACTCCTAGGCAATGGTACGGTCCCTGAGTTCCAGTATGCTGCTGGATGCTCAGGCAGAGAACGGTCACCTGATCTGGCTGGCTCGAGTTTTCTGGCAAACTGAGCTGAGAGCCCCCTCCTGGGCTTGCTGATGGTAACCAGTTTCCCCACTCCACTGCTTTGACATTCTACCAGCTCAGGCACCCCTGTTAGTTCTGACTCCTGTGGTCCCGAGACCACACTGACCCACCTAGAATTCTGCCCGTTTCATCTCCTGAGCCCCTTTCAGACAGGGATGTCTCTTACTAGAGCAGATTTCTAAGAGTTCTGATTTTGCCCTCCAGGGCTATATCACTCTCTGGTAGCCAGCTTATGGAGGCTCCCTCGCTCCTTCATTTATCTTCTGGTATCTCCCCTCAGATTCACTTCTCTGCACCTCTTACCTTGCAAAAAGCAGTTGTTTTTCTGCTTGTAGAGTTCCAGATATTTTATTTTTACATCTCAGGCTGAATTCATGGGTGTTCAGATGGTTTGATAGTTATCTAGCTAAATTCAAGGGACCAGATGAAACAAGGTCCCCTACTCTTCTGCCATCTTGTCTCCTCCTCCTCATAGCTAAATTTCCATCTGGTAAAAAAAAAATTCCAAAAAGTTTCATTGTGATATGAAACTGATACATCCTATTATGAGCTACACTTGGCCCCAAAGACCAGTATCACCTTCATATACAGGGGTCCTTCTCCTCACCCCAAGTTACCCTTGCCTATTATATTACTGGATCAGGGTCTTGTCTATAAGATTTAACACCTGAAAAGACAGCCTGGTTCACAGGTGAAATAGTTTGCCCTAAGGTGGAAATAGCCAATAGAATTTGCATCCATCTAACCTATAGGTGATGAATTGCCAATAGCCCCACAGCACTGAATGCTTTTACAGTAGACTGAATTTCAGATGGTGTTCTTGGCTACAAAACAAAGGCTGAATACCTTTACACAGACCAATGGACCAATAATAATGTCTTAACTGTAATCTAGGACTGGATTATGAAATACCTCTCTATGGAAACAGATACAATTTACTAGGTACTGTCTTTATGTTACATGTGCATACAACAATGCACATGTGCATGAAGCAACTCTGTCTAAAGAAAGGCATTTGGTGATTCAAAGGGGCACATACATCCCAATGTTTATAAAGCAATGTCCACAATAGCCAAAATATGTAAAGAGCCCAGATGTCCATCGACAGATGAATGGATAAAGATGTGCTATATATACAAAATGGAATATTACTCAGCCATCAAAAAATGAAGAAATCTTGCCATTTGCAACCATGTGGTTAGAGCTACAGGGTATTATGCTAAGGAAAAGAAGTCAGAGAAAGACAAATACCATATGATTTCACTCATATTTGGAATTTAAGAAACAAAACAGATGAACCATAGGGGAAGGGAAGGAAAAATAAAATAAGATAAAAATTGAGAGGGAGGCAAGCCATAAGAGACACTGAACTCTAGGAAACAAACTGAGGGTTGCTGGAGGGGAGGTGGGAGGGGGAAGGGATAATTGGGTAATGGGCACTAAGGAGGTCATTTGATGTAATGAGCACTGGGTGTTATATGCAATTGATGAATCACTAAATTCTACCTCTGAAACTAATAAAAAAGCAAGCAAGCAAGCAAGCAAGCTATCTGGGCTGACAGCCAACCAAACATGTAAAACCATCATCTCTAGGAATGAAACCACTATAGAAGACTGGGTTCCCCCCAAACAGTTCTTTTAACATGTATGGGAGCTACCATTCTCTCTAAAGACAGCCTCCATGGAATCAGCTCACATGGCTCTTGTCAGTCATTTATGTGTCCCTCACAGCCATAGCACTCTATTCTTGGCTTAGCGACTAGGTACCCAGAACTGAGGAGCTGGGGAACTAGGAGAATTTGAGGAGGAACAGAACATTTCTCTCCCTTTTTTTACGGCACAATACCCAGCTCTTTTTTTTTTCCCTTTGTGTCTGTTCAATCTCAGCAGACAGATGGATATAGATCACACTGTGCTTTCTTTGAATTCAATGGATGGTCTGACAGTTCATATTGGTCAGAACCAAAACCCGCTTGGAAAAACTTGAACTTGGACATTGCCTCATGTTGTCCTCTGGCCACCTCATTAGCTTCTTTGGTCACTTGTAATAACAGCATGGCAACGGTGGACATCATTGCTCTGGAAAAAAGAAAAAAAGACTGGCTTATTTTTAAGAGAGGATGATAAATTTTATTTTTTTAAGATTTTATTTTTTATTTGACAGAGAGAGAGAGAGACAGCGAGAGAGGGGACACAAGCAGGAGGAGTCAGAGAGGAAGAAGCAGGCTTCCTACCGAGCAGGGAGCCCAATGCGGGGCTCAATCCCAGGACCCTGGGATCATGACCCGAGCCGAAAGCAGACGCTTAACCAACTGAGCCACCCAGGTGCTCTGGGGATGATAAACTTTAATTAATTGGGCATATGTAAATCAGAACTTGAAGAGTGGGATGGGAAAAAGGTAGAGTGAAAAACTCTCTTTTCCTATTACAGAAATGGAACTAAGAGCCCCAAATAGCCTTCACAACTGTTCTAGGCAGTAATTCATCATGAGAACACCTCGTGATGCTGGATATGTCACCTTCATCTGTCCTTGGGATATTATTAATGTCTCATTCCTAGACAGAGTCGTGGAAACCACTATCAATGAGAAATGGTAGAGATAGAGATAATACTATATTTAATGAGCCCTCAGGGATGTGGCACAGTGGATTTATAGGTGATAAACCTGAATGGCCCTGGAGTTTCCTGTTCTCCTAACGTGTCATTGGCTTAGCAGAAAGCTGGCTTAACAGGTCTGAGTTAGTTCAACAGAAGGCTAATATGAGCTGATATCAGCCTGAGATTTTTCTTTCTAAGAAGATCACTTCTGGGGTGCCTGGGTGGCTCAATCGTTAAGTGTCTGCCTTGGGCTCAGGTCATGATCCCAGGTTGCGGGGATCGAGTCCCGCATCGGGCTCCCTGCTCCATGGGAAGCCTGCTTCTCCCTCTCCCACTCCCCCTGCTTGTATTCCCTCTCTCGCTAACTGTCTCCCTGTCAAATAAATAAATAAAACCTTTAAAAAAAAAGAAGATCACTTCTTCAACCAGAGAAACCCCATTATTGTATAGACATGTAGATGTTTCCTGCTCTCCTGACCTATATATATGTAGGACATTATAGGTTGGAGCTATGATGCACAGTGGCCACTTAGCTTAAGCACTGGGATGATAAGAGCTGAGGGGAGGGAGAAGTTGTATGTGTTCTACTACTTTACTGCTTGTACGTTTGTCCCCAATAATGCTTCTTGTGTATATGTATTCAGTGGCAGTAATGGTGTATGTTTGGGATTCTTTTGTACAACATTTCTGAATATCCATTCTTTCATTCTTCCTGGTGTACAAAACTTAAGCTTTGCTGTGGGAGCTACACCTTAGTAAAGGATAACCCTAATTGCTGGTAGAACTCAATTTTAATGCTGTAAGCCAATTATGGTAATCCTGTTGTGTTTGTCAGTGATTGGTTTGGAGGTGGGCCTATGCTCCTATAATGAATCATGAGACACAAGGGAAGTCTGCTTGAAAACTTTCTCACTTTTAAAAAAGAGATATACAAATAGGGGCGCCTGGATAGCTCAGTTGGTTGAGCGTCTGCCTTCAGCTCAGGTCATGATCCCAGGGTCCTGGGATCGAGTCCCGCATCGGGCTCCCTGCTCAGAGGGGAGCCTGCTTCTCCCTCTCCCTCTCCCTCTGCCTGCCATTCCCCTTGCTTGTGCTCTCTCTCTGTCAAATAAATGAGTAAAATCTTAAAAAAGAGAGAGATATACAAATATATATGAATGCTGATGTGGCTGAGTCTGCATTTGATGCCTGAAGCCCTCACAGCACCAGGCCACTAGCTGGCTGCCATCTGAGCAGTTTGGATCTCAATGTGCAGCAGAAAAGATGAGAAAAGGTGAGGTGAGTAAATAACTGACCCTAGAATCATTCTCATACAGATTTCTTGTTTTGAGAAAAAACAAAATATTATTGCAAGACAGTTGAATAAAAACTTTTTGTACTGATGCAGTACCTTTTATGTAGAAGAATTTCCACTCTACTTCTAGTTTTCTGAAAGTATTATTTTTAATTTTATATGTATATTGAATGCTTTTCTGCATCTATTGAGATGATTAAATGGCATTTTTCTTTTGATCTGTTAATGTGGTAAGTTACACAGATTTTTCCCCATGTTGGAAATGAGCCTTCATTGCTCAGATAAACCCGACTTAATTGTTATTGTTTTGGCTTGGATTTGCTATATATACTTAGAATTTTTGCATCTATATTTATTAGTCATTTAGTATTATTTCATTATTATTATTTTATTATTTTTCATTATTATTTTATTATATCATTTACTATGATTTTCTTTCTTTTCCTACATTCCCCTTGTTTAGCTAGTTTGCTGCATAAAATGGGCTTGGTAGATTTCTACCTTTTTCTATTATATGGAATGACTTGTATGGGATACAGGTCATCTATTTTTGTAAACATCTCCTGTAACTTTGTTTGAGCTTATAGTCTTGCTGCCTCTGAAACAGCACTGGTGTGCAGGGCATTTATCAGGAGTGCTTGGGATCAATACCTTCCCCCACTCATGCACAGGCAGCAGTAGAAAACTGCAGGACTTCTGTCCTCCCAGAACATAGAGAAAAGCAGAGAAAACTCACTTCCCCTGTGTAGTCTGGCTCCACAAAGCTCCAAATGTTGATGTGTAGCATACCAATTCCATTCAGTTCTAAGAATTTAAAAATATGTATTCTGATTTCTTTTTTAATCCATAGATTATTTTAATGTATGACTTTCATTTCCAAATACATGGTTTTTTAAATATTTTTTTAGAATACAAATAAAAGTTTATTGTACAAAATTGAGGCTTTCATATTCCATAGTTCACTAAGACTAAACAAAGACTAGGTATTTTTTTAATCATTCACAAAAATTTCACTTTCTTTCCCCTCCAACTATTAAAATGGCCTGACCAAATGTTATCAAAACAAACACTATAAATAACACCAAGTCCTTTAAAGACAACTATCCCATAGCTTATATCTTGGCATAGGTGATCTTCATGGTGTGGGATGGTGTGATTTTAAATTCCTGTAAAGCATCCCTAGCAGATCTAGCCTTTCCATCATTTTCAAATTCAACAAAAGCAATGTCATGCTTTGCAGGTACCAAACAATATCTACCATGTGGCCAAGCTGAGAAAACAGGGCATTAGGGATCTCTTAACTCTTTTTTAATTTTGTCATTCATATTGTTGTTATAAACTGTATGATTTGGTCTGACACCCATGTTTTTGGGTTGAACTGTTCAAATAGCCTGAGGCCTACACTGGTCTGCTATTTTATTTGTTTGTTTGTTTGTTTATTCCAAGTTTTTATTTAAATTCAAGTTAGTTAACATATAGTGTAATATTGGTTTCAGGAGTAGAATTTAGTGATTCATCATTTACTTCTAATACCCAGTGCTCCATGATGTGATGAACACTGGGTGTTATATGCAACTGACGAATCATTGAACACTACATCTGAAACTAATGATGTACTATATGTGGCTAATTGAATTTAAATTAAAAAAAATACCCAGTGCTCAATGCAATGAGTGGCCTCCTTAATGTCATCACCCATTCAGCCCATGCCCCCACCCACCTCCCCTCTAGCAACCCTCAGTTTGTTCTCTATAGCTAAGAGTCTCTTATGGTTTGCCTCCCTCTCAGTTTTTATCTTACTTTATTTTTCCTTCCTCTCCCTTATGTTCATCTGTTTTGTTTCCTAAATTCCATATATGGAGTGAAATCATATGGTATTTGTCTTTCTCTGACTGATTTATTTCACTTAGCATAATACACTCTAGCTCCATCCATGTTGTTTGCAGATGGCAAGATTTCATTCTTTTTGATGGCTGAGTAATATTCCATTGTGTATATACATCTTCTTTATCCATTCATCTGTTGATGGACATGTGGGATCGTTCCATAATTTGTCGATTATTGACAGTGCATATACCCCTTCAAATCAGGACTTTTGTATCCTGTGGATAAATACCTAGTACTGCATTTGTTGGGTTGTAGGGTAGTTACATTTTTAACTTTTTGAGGAACCTCCATACTGTTTTCCAGAGTGGCTGCACCAGTTTGTAGTCCCACCAACAGTGTAGGAGGGTTCCCCTTTCTGCACATCCTTGCCAATATCTGTTATATCCTGAATTGGTAGTCTGTTTTTTTTTAATCTTTTTGATGTTGATTTCCACTTCGGTGTTTGTGTATGAAAAATACTCTTCATAAAATGTCAATTACTTGAAATTTTCTAACACATCGTTGGAACCTAATATGTAGTCAAATGTGGAAAAAATTTGTATGTGTTTGTTGTGCCTGTAAGAGACTCTGTATACCTCTTGACTTAAGCTTATTAAAAACATTATTCAATTTATTTATTTTTGTCTGATTGAGCTAAGTGTTTTCAGTGAAGTATGTATTTAGTTAAAGTCCCCTATTTAACATTGAATTTGTCAATTTCTCTTTGTAATTATGTTACTTTTTACTTTATGTATTTTGAGATTACATTGTTAAATTTATATATGATCAGGATTGTTAGGTTTTCTTTGTAGATTTCCTTTTCCTCACCTAAGCACTAGCATTCCTTAATGCTATTAAATCTGTTTGCCTTAAACCCTATTTTGTCATTTATTAAGTGTTACTCTACCCATTATTATCTGTGTCTATCTCTTTATATATTTTTTCCTGAGCTCAAGTCCTTTCAATGAATTCTGTCTGCTCTAATTTTATATTTTTGTCCCCCTTGGCCTACCTTAACACCCTTAGAACCAAATCCCATACATGATCCCCAGACTCCTGTTGATACCAATTGGTAAAATCCTGACACTCTTTAATCTATAGACCATTTTCTCCTGGACCAGGCATTGCACTCTGCTAGTGGGCCATGGTGGGATGGGGGACAGCTGATTTAGGGGAGGGATTTGTTCTCAGCTCCATCTGTGTCTGCTGGTATCATGACTGAGTCCACTCTTACTATACCAGCCTCCATCAAAGGCTTTCTTTTTCTTCCCTTTCCCTGAATTGAACATTCAAAGCTTTTAAGTTGTCTTTTCTCCACTTTTCTTGGGCTGTGTACACATCCTGACTAGTCTTTGTTGCCATGGGAACCAGTGCCCAGCCCCTTGATCTCATGCCTGCCTTTCACCTGCACTCCACCCCATGCCTGTCTGGTGACGGTTTGAGTACTCATGCCACCCATCAACACTGATGACATCCCATTTCCCTCCAACAAGAAGGTTATCTATGTGGTTATTAAACATCTTTGTAACCTAGTCCCAAAACCTCATCTTAAGGGTTTATTATCTGAGGCTACTTCTGGTATCAATTACTCTACCAGTTAGGTTTCCATCAGGGAAGAGGGGTACACTCAGAAGAGGTGTGATTGAGGTGAGTTTTGTTAGGGGTGAAGTTAAAGAAAACCAGTGAGGGATGATGAAACACTTTGGGGCTTGCACCAGAAGGAACTAGGGATGCCACTTCCACCCATAGGCCTAAGGGCCAAAGGGAGTGAGCTGCTACCAGAGCTGGCAAGATCTGCAGTTGGATCAAAACACTCTGTCTACAGTCTGTCCGTTGGCCTCCTATAACTCCCAGATCTCATCACTCTAAGCCTGGGGCTCCCATAGGTTTCTCCTTTCTTCTGGGGGGATAGGTCCTCATCATGGCCATTCTAAGTGGTTATGCTCTCTTACAGAATCCCATTTGCTTTCTGTTTCTATGGGATTCCTGTTTTCTGAATCTCTGAGCTTTTTTCCACCTTGCTTTTGAATTTAGTTATATTCACTTATTGAAAATAAAGTCTTGTCTTCTTGATCATTTCCACCATTTGGTATAAGGGAGGAAGATTACAGATATGTCCACATAGCTAAATTGAAACTAGAACTCTATGTACATTGCAATAGTAATGTCAAAATTTTCAAGTTTACAATCCCTTATGCATAATTCTGGCATTTACAAAATTTTGTGAAACCTTGCATTTTTCCCCCAAGTCATTTGACAGCACATCTTGAGCCAATGTGAGTTAATTTAACAAAATTAACAAAATTAACAAAACCTGTTTTGAATTTACCTGACACTTTTTAATTGTCTTTATTTATCCTCCTTAATATGAATGTCCAGATGTATCACTGCAGAAATATATATATACATATATATGTATATATATATATATATATATATAACTTCTATAGATTTATTCTGTTAAAATATCCCTTTTCTATGATTTCAGGTTGGTACAGGTGGAGGAGTTGAGCAGGTGCACCCAGTACTTTGTGGATCCAGTTCTGGGCTCTCCCACTTGCGCAAGTTGTTCAGACAAAACCTTCATTCTGCAGATAGAAAATGCAGGTCATATTTGTACTGGTATCAGTTGGCAAAAGTGAGATAACAGCCTATTTTGTCTATTATTTAGCAAAATGCTTGAAGCACAGTGAGCTCTCAAAACTTAGAGGCTGTTACTGTTACAATGATCTTTTTAGCAAGCAACTCACATATGAATGGGACTGTACTGTGCATACTGTTCTGTAACTTGCTTTTTAAATTAAACACTAGTGTGACCTGGTTTTCATGTCATTAATTTGATCTTTGTGTTTTCATGGTTTTATAGTATAACCTCTACTGACCCCTACAATTGCATTCCTTCTGATACCACCCAGAAGTGCTTGCTGAAATATGAATTTGAGCACGTGTCTCTCTGTTCCAAACCTTACTGACTCCTCTTTCCTTAAAGTGTCAAGTCTAAAATCCTAGCATAGACTGCACACTCTGCTTCTGTAACCTCAGCTGCTGAGCCCATCACTTTTGGGTTCTGCTTTAGGAATTCCAAGGAGTTGTATTTCACTATTTCTGGAAAATTCCTTGTAATTTCTTGGCATTCTGTTTTTACACATTTTGTTATGGCCTAAAACTCCTTCCACATTTATACATCTGAAGAATTTCTCACTTTTCAAAAGCCTGTTCAAGTGAACAAATCCTTTCCTGACTGAATGAATCCCTTTCTCCTCATAATGCCTTGTGTAGGGCTCTCTCCACTGTGGTGCTTAATATTGTCCAGAGACTTGAACTTTTCTTTATATGATTATCACCTCATCAAGGCTCAAACAACCTGAGGGTAGGTAACATATCATTGGTCTTTGAGTCTAGCGCAGTATCATCCAGGAGATACACACACGTATTTTTGAACAAATAAAAAATTTGATTATGTTGCACATACTTCTCTAATTCTAAATTTCAGGAAGTAAGGTGATTTCTTTGAAACATTATCTGTGTCCTCTGGTTAAAGGTAATCTTGTGGAGGACCTGTGCCAGATCTCATTTGTTACAGCTTCTTCACTGTCTTGTACAGTACCTAACACAACAACTAACAGTGGAAACGTAGCAAATAGGACTGAATTTAACCATGAGGAGAAGCATCTCAGAGAACTAAGTAAATTATCTGAAGTTGTGCATTTAGCCAGTTGAGGACCTGAGGTTAGAATTCTGGTTTTCACATTCTGGGGATGTACTTTTTCTTGTCTTTGCAAATATCTTTTCTTCAGTTCCTAGCTCTGTGCTGACCAGTTGATGTGCTTCTGCTCTGTCACCTAGAGGTATTCAGTTCTTTACGTATCCTCACAATAGCTTTTAGCATCAAAAGAGACTTTGTTTCTCTCTTTCTAGTCAACATAAATTTCTCTCAGATCAAGTTGCTTGCTGGGGTTTATTTTTTGTAGTAGTCACATCAAAGAGGTTTGGTAACATCTCTGTACTTGCTCAGTATTTAGAAAAAGAAGCCACAGGGCGCCTGGGTGGCTCAGTTGTCAAGCGTCTGCCTTCGGCTCAGGTCATGATCTCAGGGTCCTGGGATCAAGCCCCACATCGGGCTCCCCGCTCGGCGGGAAGCCTGCTTCTCCATCTCCCATTCCCCCTGCTTGTCTTCCCTCTCTCGCTGTCTCTCTCTCTGTCAAATAAATAAATAAAATCTTTAAGAAAAAGAAAAAGCAGCCACAACAAACTTGCAACACAATCTAGTCTTATATTGGATTTATTCTCACCATGGAGTCTGACTTCCACATGGTCAGGGCTGCTCTGCAGGTTCCCAGATTGCCTATGAAGAAAACAGTAGGGGATATGAATCTCCTTTGGTTTGTCTTTCCTTGTTTTCTCTGGATTTATTTAAACTAGGAGGTGGGGGAGTTAAGGGATGGGCAAGGGAGGGTCCCCTCCATCTTCACGTTCTGCCTTTCTTCAAGCCAGGAACCTTGTGCTTGGGCTCTCTTTGTCACAATCCCCAGGGCATTTTTTATTCTCTCCCACTCGAGTTTACCATCCACACACTTCCAGCATCCGTTTGACTTGTTTTTTTTTTTTATTTTGTTATGTTATGTTAATCACCATATAGTACATCATTAGTTTTTGATGTAGTGTTCCATGATTCATTGTTTGCATATAACACCCAGTGCTCCATGCTTTGACTTGTCTCCCTCATCTGGCCCCACCTTACCTCACTGAAAACTGAGATCAGTTTATATCCTCACCCTCTGATTTATTTTGCCTCTTGGCTGTAACATATGTCACTTTTTAAAAATATTTTATTTATTTATTTGAGAGAGAGAGCGAGCATGAGCAAAGGGAGAGGCAGAAGGAGAATCTCAAGCAGACTCCCTGCTGAGTGCAGACCCAAATGCAGGGCTCAAACTCATGACCCTGAGATCATGATCTGGCCAAAACCAACAGTCGGATGCTTGACTGACTGAGTCACCCAGGCGGCCCTCACTCCTTTTTTTTTTTAAACCAAAGAGAAATTTCTAGACCCCAATCCTACAGCTGTTCCACTTGAAAGTCCCCACTTGAAGGTGGAAAATCAAACTACTTTTTTTCATTTATCAGTCTTTTTAGGGTCTATTATTCAAGCCTTTCCTTAGATTGGAGTGATTTGTCTCTAGCTAGAATAGTTTTCCAATCTACCATAGGTTAAGACTCTTTCTTAGAGTGACTGAACAGGAAACTGCTCCACTGAGGACAGCCATCGGATATTTTCTTAACTTTGGGTGTCTCTTTCTTATATTATTGGGAAGCCAGTTTATAGGTCATTCTTAAAAAATACACACTCAGCTCTTCAGTGACAGCATCTGGTTCTGAAACCAGTTCTCATCTGGCCACAAACTCTTTTATGGGTTTCCCTGGGTTACACTTCGCACTCCTGATAATATGGATGCCAGTCCCATTTGTGGGGAGAGCTGCAGGTGTGTACTGGCTCCCACCGGGTTAAGTTTGGATTTTAAAGTGCACTAACTTCAGGTCACAGAAGTAGTTATGGAGACATGTGAACTCATGGTTCTTTGTTTTATAGATATTTTTATTAATTTCACCCTCCCTAGTAAAATTAAAGTGCACATTCATTTCAGTGTAGAGAGACTATTAGAAAACCCAAGACAACTTTGACAACTCAGTTCTAATGGTATTCCTATTAAGTCATGCGTGTTTTTTCCTAGTGGAAGCATAGTTAACTAGTTTCACAAAGACCGATGACTTGTCTTTTTATCTCAAAGGATGGCCAGTCCTGTGCTCTTGCTTCTTTCTTCCAAAACTCATTCCCAAGACTCCAGAGGCTTCCCTCCTTCTGAGCCTGTACTTCACACCTCAGGCTGGCATTTCTTTCATATTAGGAGGATCCAGCCCTTCTCCTGCAGTTGTCTAAATCATTTATCAGTCTTACACAATTCACAGCACTCACCATTGTACATACCCTCCCCAATGCGCATTACCCAACCACCTTGGAGTGGAGATTTAACACTAAAATGAGGAAGATTTGGCCACTGACATGAGAAGGTCATTTTCAGGACAAGGAGAGGAGCTGTGTGTGAGCTCCGAGAGCTGATATAAATGGGATGAGGTCTTGGGGTCCTATCTCTGGTAAGGTATGCAGGGCCTTGCTTGTTCACAGGCTAGAATCATGTCAGTGACCTTTATTAGTGTCAGCCCAGGTCTCTGTGGAGACAGCTAGTGCATTTGTTGGTGGGGCCATTTTTATATGTCCTACTTCATGAACCATGATAGGGGGTGTTAAAAGATAAACTGAGTCATATTAAAACGTTTTTAAGTTTATTTGAGCAAATCTTCGAATTGGGCAGCATCTAGTCTTGCAGAGAGAAAGAAGCTCTGGGGGTTTAAGGAAATTATACTGCCAAAAGAGTGGGCTGCTTTATGCAAAGTTACTTTCCTCTAGGGGATGGCAGGGGTGTATTAGCAGATTACCTCACTAGTGCTGATCAGGTGATTGACTACTTTAAAGTTCCATTCCTGGGAAAGCTGAAAGTATAATTCTCAGTTTGGTGACACGAGGCTTCACTTAGGTGACTCCATTGGGCCTGTTGTCTTGATATCTTTTAGTTTCAAAGAACATGCAAATTTGCATTTTTCTTCCATTTCCTTATCAATTTGGGGTTATTTCCAAGAGGATAAGAGGAAACCACAGCCTTTGCTCTACCATTTAAACAATGGAAATTCTCCTTATTTTATTTGTTAATCCAATCTTTGCAATTGTTCTTTTCTTTCAGTATTTAGATCGACTTAAGTATTTGGTAAATTCTTGAGAAAGACAATGAGAAACATCTTTCTAAACAATTTCATTCATAAAAACGAGCATCTTTTTAGTGTTACCAGATAGGAGCATTTGGATATCAAAATTCGCTGGTTACTGCATTAAGTTTTATTTTGAGTGACTACTTCGTTTAAGGAACTCAGATTCTAGAAGGGGACAGGATAAAAGGCAGATTTAGAACATGTTTTCTGCCTTCAAAAGGCTTATGATTTAATAGGGAAATTATAAGACATTCAGCTACAATGTTAGTTCATGATTCATCCATGTTAGCGGGAGAAAGCATTTCAGACTGGAGGGATTTGAAAAGAAAGGACTCATGAGGGGGCATAGATTCAAGATAAGTCTACAAATAGGCAGAATGTCTGAAGTGAATGGGGAAAGTGGATCCCAGCTGGAACAGGGGTGGGAAGAGAGTTGCAGCATGTGTTTGAGGAGGCTGCTTATTTTTCAGCTTATGGTGGTCTGGGGAGAGTATGGGTAGGAAAGTCCAATAAAGTTGGAAAGGTACATTGAGCTTGAATTTAGAGGGTCATACATGCCAAGTTAAGAAGTTTGAATTTTACTTGATCAGCAAAATACACAAGATGTTTTTAATCAAGAGAAATGTTGAGGGTGATGCATTTGAAAGAGAGTTTGAAGAATGGCTATGGGGAGGGACAGTAGACTAACCCAATCAGGAGGTGATGGTCATAATCATATGCATAGTAATTTGAGTCTCAACATGACTGCAGGTGAGAATGGGCAGATGTGAGGGACAAGGGGGCTGGTGCTGAAAATGTCCAGCAATGTGACTGCCTTTGGGAGGTTCATAAGCTAAGAGGTCTTACACAGATCTAAGGGACTCACTGGATGTTATATTTTCTCTTTCATGGTTTCTCTCTTCTTTAAGGACATTTGGTGAAATTGTAGCATGATTAAATCGACATTTCTCACAAACACTCTTAATTTTGTTTTCTGAAAAAGTTCCCAAATGGGGTCTATAGTTGGCAAGGATGTGATGCTTACTGCAGAACACCAGAAAGCTCTGAGCTATTGTCTGGCATTTTCCAGTTACACACAGAAACAAAAAATAAAATGCTGGTCAATAACCTTTGATTGAAGAACATCTTCTGTGTGACTGGAGCCATACTAAGTGCTGGGGGCATACAGAAGACTAGAAGACAAACTTTACCCTCTGAGGGGCTCATTGTTCTAGGAGGGTGGACAGACACACCTGGAGTATAACTATAATAGCTATTTAACATCCTTTTCTGCTAGTTCCTTCACATGTGATGTTTCCACTGATTAAATTTTCTCCTGGTTATGCATCATACTTTCCCTGGTAATTTTTTAAAAGATTTATTTATTTATTTGAGAGAGAGAGGGAGAGAGAGAGAGCATGAGCAGGGAGAGGGATGGAGAGAATCCTCAAGCCGACTCCCCACTGAGCCAGAGCCTGATGCAGGGGTTGATCCCAGGACCCTGAGATCATGACCTGAGCCGAAATCAAGAGTTGGCCACTCAATTGACTGAGCTAGCCTGGTGCCCCTCCCTGGTAATTTTTGATTGTATGATGGACATTGTAAATTTTATGTTGTTTGCTGGATTTGCTATAATTCTTTATGTATTTCATCCCAGAACGGGATGTCACTATGTCACTTGGAATTAATTTGATCATTTGAAGGATTGTTTATAAGCTTTGTTAGAAGGAATATATACTGCAATATCATTATTAGGACTCTACTGGGTTCTCCACGTATGAGGAGATCGTCTTCCCACTCTGGCTGGTGAAATGTGAACCTTTCCTAAACCTGGGAAAGCCCTGAGGATTATTTTTCTGCTTATTCTTTTTTAGTAATTCTTTCCCTGGTCTTGGTAGTTTTCTCACATGCATGCCCAGTTCAGAACTCAGACAAAGACGCATGGGAACCTCTCTGCAGATCTCTGGAGCTACCTGTGCAGATTTCTCTTGGGTACTTTGTTCTACAAAGTAGCTGTCTTGATACAATTTAGCTGACTTGGTCCTCCTGCATTTGGACCTCTATTTGGATGCCTCTCACTGGTGCTGTACCTCCGGAAGCTGCTTGCAAGCGCTAAGCTCATGCAGTCATAGGGCTTATCTTGTTGGCATCCCTTATCTCAAGAATCCCAGTCCTGTGCTGCCTTCTGTCCAATGTCTGAAAAACATTGTTTTAAATATTTTTGTCTGGTCTGGTTTTCTAGCTGTTTAAGGAAAGACAGTAAATCTGTTGCATGTTTTAAATGTTATATGTTACACCTTGGTTGGATCAAGTTCTCTAACTAGATTTTAAGATTATGGAAACTGCTCTAATTTTCATCTTATTTAAATGCCTAAATTTAATGAATGATAAATATGAGAAACTGAATAATATATAGTTTCCTATAGTAAGGATAATTAATTAAGAATGTTGGGTTAATTTATAAGAAATTTTCAGAAATTAGAAAAAATATATAAATATGAGAACCAAGCAAGAAGCCTGAAGTTTTTTAGAATCTTGAGTAATAACTGTTAAGTAAGGGTTGTATGATCAACATAATCAATATAACATATATAATGTACTATACTATAATTTCTTAGCTATGATTTTGATGCTTCACATAGCAATGGTATTTTTACCCACAAAAACAAATACCATGATCCTTTATTATATTTAATTTTTTTCCTTGAAGGTATTAGAAGCAAGAGAGAGAACTATGTCCTAGATTCATTATGGTTATTTTGTCCTAATATTTTCCCACTAATACAAAGGCATTTGGCACATTTTCTATTACAGATTATTTTCATTTCTTGTTTCTTAAGATCATTATAGCATTTTCTTCCTTCCATCTGACAACTTTCCTCCTGAATACAATCCAAATAAGCTAAAAATCTACTTTCTTTTCTACAACCAAATACATGAATTTCAATTTGGAGACATTACCAGATGATATGACCTGTTCTAACAGTTATGGCTTTAAATATTTTTATTATCCTTGTTTATATCTTAGTGTAAGTAGCTTTCAATTTCTATGTATAGGACAGTTCTTCCAAAATTGAAAGTGTGACAGATTGTGTACACATTTCTTTTAGGCTTAGGTTTTCGTATTAATACTCCAAATAAAATACGAAGTTGTCAGTTAGAATAGGGACTCCCTTTCCGTATCCAGTGACACCAAGGCAGGCACAATAGGAAGAGCTTCCAGCAACAGCAGGGGCCACTTTGGGGAGTCTCTCTCTTTCTGCAGTCCTGAGACACTCCTGTGTCCAAAGACATCAGGGTAGGCAGGGACATAATCACAGCAGGGGATAGAGGGAAAGATCCAAGAATTCCCAATTTGAACAACAGAGAGCAAATAGGCCAAATAATAATAATAATAATAATAATAATAATAATAATAAAAAATCAGAAACTCAGGGACCTGTGGGAAAGTAACAAATAATAAAACACATCTAACATTTACATCATTGGAATCTGATAAGAAGAGGAGAAAGAAAGTTGGGTTGAAAGAATTTTTGAAGCAATAATGGTTATCCACTCCAAGGAACATACCCCACAGGTTAAGGGCTCAATCTCACATGACCATCCGCTGCCTACCCCATTTGATGCTGGTCCCAGGATGTCACTTGTATTTCTGATTGGTTACAAATCAGTTTTTCAAAACTCCCTCCTCATGTTTGATATTTGCTAGAACTGCTCACAGAACTCTGGGAACACTTAGGTTTACCAGTTTATTATAATATTATTATACCAGTTATAATTTTGATGCAACTCAAAAGCAGCCAGGTGGAAGAGATGCATAGGGCCAGATATGAGAAAGGAGCATGGAGCTTCCACACCTTCTCTGGGCTTACCACCCTCCCAGCACCTCATCACGTGTCCATCAACATGGAAGCTCTCTGAACCATTTCAGTTAGAGTTTTCATGGGGACTTCATTATATGGGCATGATTGATTAAATCACTGGCCATTGGTAATTAACTCAGTCTTTGGCCCCCTCTCCCCTCCCCAGAGGTCAGAGCTGGGGTTGGGAGGGGAGCAGAAGCTGAAAGTTCCAACTCTCTAATCACATGATTATGTCCCCTGGTAACCAGTTCCTCATCTTGAGGGGCTTTCCAAAAGTTACCTCATTAACATAAATTCAGACATGCTTGAAAAAGGCTTGTTAGGAATAAAAAAAATGCTCTTCTGTTCTCTTTCACTCTGGAAATTCCAAATATTTTAGGAGCTGTGTAGCAGGAACTGGAAATGAAGACCAAATATATATTTCTCATTATATCACATAATATCACACACCTGCAAATTCTATATCTGGCAAAAGTATGTTTCAGGAAGAAAATTAGGATGGTAATGTTATAAAAAATGAAGACAGGATCCAAGTATTTGACAAAATTCAACACCATTCATAATAAAAACTCTCAGCAAATTAGGAATAGAGAAAACTACTTCAATGTGATAAACAACATATACACAAGCCCCACATCTAACATCATACTTAATGCTGAAAGACTGAATATTTTTTCTCTAAGTCTAGGAACAAAGTAAGGATGTCAGCTCTTACCACCTATTCAAAATAGTACTAGAAATTCTAGCTGCCACAATTAGATAAGAGAAAGAAATAAAATACATACAGAAAGAAATAAAACTGTCTGTATTTGTAGATGACATGATTGCCTCTGTAGAAGATCCCAAAGAATTGGATTTTTAATTCCTAAAACAACCACCTAGAATGAATAAGTGAGTTTACCACGGTCACAGAATCCAACATCAATACAAGAAACCTAATGGCATTTCTAGATGCTAAGACTGAACATGCTGAAACTGAACTTAAAAATATAACACCATTTAAAATCACTCAAAAGAAATTGCAACACCGAGGTATAAACCTGACAAAACATGCATAAGATCTGTGTAAAAAAAAAAAAAAATCACAAAATTCTGACTTAAAAAAGTGGAAGAAAACCAAAAGAAATGGAGACACATAGCATGTTCATGGATTTGAAGACTCAACATAGTAAAGATGTCAAATCTCCAGAATTGGATCAAAGGGCGATTGCAACTCCTATCCAAATTTTAGCATGGCTTTTTGTAGAAAGAGACAAGCTTATTCTACATTTTATATGGAAAGGCACAAGCCCTAGAATAGTTTTTAAAATCTTGGCAAAGAATAAATGTTTGTAGTTCTTAAAACCAAATTTACAAAACAGGGTATATTCAAAGAAGATAAATATCATTCTTCTGTGTAAGATGTAGAAAGACCCAAAAATCCATTGCTTCCAAGCTAAGACTGAGAAAAAAGATGGATAATCTACAGAGTTGCTGAAAAAAGTATACCTATAATAAGTGAGACAACAGAAAAAAACCCATCATATTTCCTGAAAACTGTAGTCCTAATTGCAACCTGATACCACAGGCTTTGTTCTTTCAAATGGGAGAGAAAAAGCAAAGACTTCGAAGAGAAAAATCAGAAGGCTTCTCTTCATTACAGGGACTTCAAATCCAGCAGGTTCCAAGCTGGGTACATCACTGTTCTCTGTTTAGTCAAACCTCTGCCACTTCCTGTGTTTCTCATCTCAGAAAATGTCACGACCATCTACCCCAGTCACTTAGGCTGAGACACGGTGTCATCCCAGACTCCTCTCTCTGTATCATCTGCCTCATCCAATCACTTAATCAAAAGCTACCAGTTCTACCTCCCCAAATTTTCTTAAATCAACTCCATCCTCTTGCTTAATATTACCACCATGAGAACAATTCCATCTCTTATCCTGGGATCACCACATATATTGGGATGACCTGTCTGTTTTCCATCCAGCCTACACCTTGCAGTCTCTCCTGATCTCCAGAAAATTACTATCTGACTTAGTTTCTGCTTGAAATCTCTGGAAAGAGGCTGAACTGAAGCAGTTCATTGTCTCCACTGCCCTCCCTGGCCTGCCTCCTCCTGATCTGATCTCTCCAGCCCCATCTCCTGCTAGTTTGAAACCAAAGAATTCCACGCTGTACTTCTTGCATAACCTATGTAGATACTTCCAAACTGTTCCACTGATAGGAACAGCACTCCCTTCTCTGCTCTGATAACTCTCTTATTTTACAGACTCGGTTTGGTTAAACTATACTCCTCCAGGGTAGCCTGTGTCCCTCACCTGCACCTCTATCGCACCCTGTAGAACCTTTATTTTGGCATTTACCCATCGTTTTGGAACTATTCGTCTGTGTGCACACGGTATCCATTGGTTTGGACGCGCTGTCTTCAGCCAGAGGGGCACTCACCACAGTCGCTGAGCCCGCGGAACACGCGTAGGCAAAGTTTTCCTTTTTTCCTCCCACTTATCGCTGCCTTTCCCTCCCAGTTGGCTGGTGACACACAGTATAGGAAAACCAAGGTCATGGCCATAGCTCAAGACCCTCCCACATTACTCGCACCAGCTGAAAGGCATCTGCGCACACAGGCAGTTAGGACACGCTGGGTCGGGTGTGGTGCCCGGCCTTCCCCGCCCCCCCGGAGCCCGAGACCTCCTTGGCACTGCTTGGCAGGCTCCCCCGCTCCGGTGCGCGGCGTCGGGGTCCGCGGAGAGGCGGCGGGGAGCAGCGCGGGACCTCGGCTCCCCGCGGCGGTGCGTGATGGGCACCCCGCGGCGCTTCAGGTGACCTTGCCCCGGCAGCGCAGCCCGCAGTTCCAGGCGCAGCGGTCCTTGCGCCTAGCCGGGCTGCTGGGTAGCCCCGAACGCGCTAATCCGGGGGCCCTGCTAGAGCTCCCTCCCGGTTCTGTTAGTCAGCCGGCCATCTACAGGAGTTTATTTCGCTGGGCCCCGGGTCATTATGTGGAGCAAGGGCCCCTTTGGACTGGGACGTCGCCCTGGGTCCTCCTATCTGCCTCTCCTCATCGACTCGCCTTTCAAGCTTTCGGTCCTCATGCTCTTCTGTCCACACCTTAGATCCGCCCGAGCCCTGCTGAGAGTCTGTTCCATTATCCCAGAGAGAATAAAATCAGCGTGTGGATGGTGACAAAATGCCCCAGGGATCGGACACTGCAGCCTTTCTGAGAGCTCCCACCTCTCATTGAGCCCCTTAGCCCTCCTCCACCTTTTCCTAGGACCGCCTCTCCCCAGTTCCCACGGTTGCCCTGTCCTGTTCCTGGCTGTGGGCTTCGAGGACTGTCTATCTTCATCTTTCTGTCGGGACTGAGGTGGGCTGTGGGACAGCCGGGGTGGTGCAGGGGACCTCAGTGGATGCAGGTAAAGCCGCAGTCTCCCTGCGCATTAGGCTAGCCTAGAAGACCTACCTTGATGTGAGTCTCCTCTGTGGCTCTTGCAACTAACCTGCCGCTAGAGCAGCATTTTAATCCTTACAGTTTGATGAGCCCAGTGCCTTCCCCTGGTCATTGCCCTTTTTTCTCTTTTCAGCCGGTGTCTCTCCTGGAAAAGAATCCTGTGCATCTGTTTCGTGCCACTTATCTTATCAGGTTTTGCTCCCCGAGTGAAAGATAAAGTGGGTCTTATATATGCAAATGCACAGCTACAGCCAGCCCCGTACAGGTTTGCCTGAGTGGGGGAGGGGGGTTCTCCTTTCTTGGAGAAGATAATAGCAGCAGGATGCTCAGAGAGTGTCCTGCCACAAGAACGTCCCTCTCCGCTAAGGCTATGGCGGCCTGGCCGATCTCTCTCTCTCTCTCTCTCTCTCTCTCACAGCATGTTTAATTGGTCTCACCTGACCCCCCTCACACTGAAGGACCGATCTGTGGGACTTGAGACTGAAAGCAGAGTCGGAAGTAAGCCATACTTCACCCTGGGGGGTCACAAGTTCCTGATTTTCGGGGGCTCCATCCATTATTTTCGGGTGCCCAGGGAGTACTGGAGGGACCGCTTGCTGAAGCTGAAGGCCTGTGGCTTCAACACCCTTACCACGTGAGTGCTGGCCCTCTAGCCCTCTGTGACCTTCCTACCCTATTCCTAACCCCTGCATCCAGGCTCAGAGCCTCTGGATTTGGGACCCCCGCCTGAGGGTTTACCTTCTGAATAGTCATTTCTAGCATGTGCCTTATATGCTTAAGTGTCACACTTCACACTTAGTTTGCTGTGGTCAAAAATTGGGTAGGGATTAATGAGAGAAAGACAGAAGGAGTAAGTGATTGCCACAAGAATCTCTCTAATGGGAGAGTCACTGGGTCCCTTAGGAGCTCTCAGTTTAATGACAAAGGCTCCAAGTATACTTAGAGATAAATAAATACATGGTGTTTTTTTTTTAAAGATTTTATTTATTTGAGTGTGTGTGTGTGTGCGTGTGCGCACGTGGGCACACACAAGCTGTGGGTAGGAGCAGAGGGAGAAGCAGACTCCCTGCTGAACAGGGAGCCCGATTTGGGGCTCCATCTAATCCCAGGACCCTGGAATCAAGACACCCGGGAGCCTCAATACATGGTGTTTTAAAAACAATTTTTATTTATGTATATGGAGATGAGCTTGTAAAGGAATAATAGTATCAAAAGAAATGAATACGTCAAAGGAAATCCCAGTATCACTAAAGTGAAGTTTAATGGCATTAAGGGAATGAATACTGTAGCTTAATGATTAAGAGCATAGGGATGCAGGGTCAGACAGACCTGTCTTCAGTCCCAGCTCTGCCTCCAAGCATCATATCCTAGGGCCCTGGTGTCCTCGTCCATAAATGGGCAAAATAAAAATTGCTTCATAAATTTGTATTGATGATTAAATGAGATAAAACCTTTACCTTATTTATGTGAAAAGTGCCTATCACAATGCCTGGCACGTATATGTACTAAATTCTAATGGCAAAAAAAAGAAATGCAAACTTACTTTAGTCAATCATAAGAATTTAAATATAAATGTAACATGATTAAATATACATTTAACATGATAAATTTAGCGTGATCTTTAACATGATTAGGTGTATAGTGACAAAAGGTAACGTGTATTTAGGGTCTACTGATGGCTGGGCATTTTGTAATTATCTTCACAAAATCACTTAATCTTCACAACTAGCTGTCCTGTGAGATGGATAGTGTAATTCTCACTGTCCAGGGGGGTAAATGACAGAAGCATAGAGGGCTTAACTAGCTTGCTCAGGGTGAGTCTCCTCCCACCTTCTTCTCAGGGTGTGACCCTCCAGCTGTGAGTGAGGATGCTGCCCAGCTCACACACGGGCATAGGCTTCTGCCTGTGCACAGATGGCCAGTCAAATGAAAACCAGCCCGAAGCAAAAATCACATTTGAGTTAGGAACAGTGGCGATTCCTTCTTAACAAGCCTATTTCCAAAAATGCCTTGAAGTTCAAAAAGGGAGTCGATAAAAGTGGGTTATAGGGTAAGCCTCAAGAAACCATTCCAAGGAAGGCAGCCCTGTAACAGGTGCACGTGAAAGAACATGAGGTTAACTTCATGGGAATGGTGTTTTTGGAATCGGAGAAAAAGGCTGGGGTGCCTGGGTGGCTCAGTCGTTGAGCGTCTGCCTTCGGCTTGGGTCATGATCCCAGAGTCCTGGGATCAAGCCCTGGGTCCGGCTCCCTGCTCCGCGGGAAGCTTGCTTCTCCCCCTCCCACTCCCCCTGCTTGTGTTCCCTCTCTAGCTGTCTCTCTCTGTGTGTCAAATAAATAAATAAATAAATAAATCTTACAAAAAAAAAAAAAAGGAGAAAAGGCAGGGGAGCCCACCCTTCATATAACAATGTTGCCATTGACAGAACACTGAGATCCCCATCTACATATATCAACACTATAAAGTATGACAACCAGTTTTAGTTATTCAGCGAACATGTATGTAGTATTTACACTTAGCCAGGCATGTTCTAAACCCTAGAAAATATTAATTCACATTGTCCATATATCAATACTAGATGGTGAGTAGGGTAATCACTATCTTATATAGGTGAGAAAACTCAGGCACTTGCTCCAAGACTCATGGTTAGTAGAGCTATGCTTTGAATTCAGACACCTGGTTCCAGCAGCTAAGCAACTCAACCGCCTTTCGTAACTGTGGACTTCGAGACTGAGGATGACATTCAGAGCACTTTGCAACCCTGCTTGTAAAGTCTTGTAAAGTTAAGTCCCCTCTGCAGGGCATTTTATCATTTTATGAGACAGAACTCATTTTTCTGTTTCTTGGTGAGATGTTTATCACCAGCAATCAGAAGGATATGTTGTCTTCATGGTCAAGCTGTGGGATTTTATTAGTAACATCAGGAAAAAGTAAAGGCAGCCCCGAGAGGCTTAAACTTACAATATAGAAGGGGAAAGAGCAGAAAAAAATGTTAGCAAAACTCTATGGGGCATTTAAAGTAATGTAATGTTTTACATCTGTAACGATATTATGTCAATTGAAAAAATAGTTGAGTTCCCTTGCCTTTCTGGGCAATTCTACATTGGTTCTTATGGATTATACTTACAATGCATTGATTATTTAAAAAACAAAGAACCACCGGATGTCCTGACCCACCTACACCACTGATAAGACCTAGCAGGACCATAGAAATGCAAAACCTGCACTGCAATCAGAAGAGACGCCCCTTTTCTCCAGAATGTCTCTCCACCGTCCTCTTGTGGCAAAGATAAGCACAGTACTCCCTACAAAGGACAAACTGCTTCAAGGTCAGGCTGCATCCATTACTGCAGAGCTGATACTAAAGGTTGCATCCGAAGCTGGGAGGCAGTAAATTGATAATTGGCTCATCTAATATACAAAGAATTTAATCAAAATAATCATTGAGTTTTATTGAGAGCTTTTCTACATCTAATGAAAAAATTATATGGTTTTTCTTCACTCCTTTATTAAAGTAGAAAATTATAGTGACAGTTTTTCTGATATTCAACCAATCCACAGCTCTGGGATAAATTCTATGTGGTTACGAGACATGCACATGTGAATATGCAAACACACATACACACATACAGATTGCTAGACTTGATTTATTAGTGTTTTATTTCAGATATATATATTTATGATTATAACTGAAATTGATTTAAAATTGTATTTCTGTCAGTATCTTGTCCAGTTTTGATCAGTCTTATAATAAACTCATCAAGTGACTATATATTTTTTCTCTTCTCTGAAACTATCTTGCAAAAGAATTCTCTTTACTCTGAATGTTTCTTAAAATTCACCTGTAAAATCTCTGTGACTACTATCTTTTGTGGTTGTGAGGTGAAGATTCAACTTTCTTGAATGGTTATTGTTTTTTCTTCTAGAGTATATACTATTTTTATTCTGTAGATCTTTTTTCCTTTTCTTTCTTCTTTTAGATCAACTAGGACTTTTAAAGATTCTCCTTTCTTTCTTGGAAGTTGTACATCATATTGTGTATTTAGGCCTTTTTCTTTTCTTGTCTAAATATTTAGTCTTTTCAAAGAACTAGCTTGTAGCTTTATTAATATTCTCTATATCTTTTTGTTTTCTAGTTGATAATTTCTGAGTGATGCATAATTTCCTCTCTTCTACCTTATTTGATTTAGTACCTTCTCCATCTCCTCTCCTCTTCCCCTACTTGCTCCTCCCCCTCCTCCTCTACCTTCTCCTCCCCCTCCTCCCCCTCCTCCTCTACCTTCTCCTCCCCCCTCCTCCTCTACCTTCTCCTCCCCCTCCTCCTCTACCTTCCCCTCCCCCTCTCCTCCCCCTCCTCCTCCTCCTCCACTTCCTTCTTTTCTCCTTTTCTCCTGAGTTGAATATTTAGCTCATTTTCTTTCCAGGATTTTGCATTTTCTAATATATTTATTCAGGGATATGAGTGTACCTCTAATTATTGCTTTGGTTACATATCCCATAAATTTTGCTGTGTAATACTTTGTCATCCGGTCTCAAACATTTCAGCTATTTGGGAATATGCTTTCTGTTTTATTTATTTATTTTACTTTTCATATTTTTAAAGCATAATTTTCTAATGTAGTTGCCTTTATCTTGGGGTCATGGACTATGTGATGTAAGTTTTTGAGATCTGTTGAGATTTATTTTGTATTTTATGACTGTTGCATATGTTTTTAAGAGTATATGTGCTCTACGTTTGGCTACTGAGTTCTCTATGTATTTCTTAGATTCAGCCTTTCATTTGTGTTATTCAAACTTACATCCTTACAAGTTTTTGCTGTTATTTTCTTTGTTTCTTAGGGAAGTATTTTAACTCTTCCCACTATGACTATGGATTTATCCCTTTCTCTGGTTCAGTAAATTCCTCCTTGACTTGAAGTTATGGTTACAGAGCACATGAGGTCGTGATTACTGTATCTTCTTGATGGATCATTTCCTTTCTTCTTATTTGATGCCTTTCGACATCTATTTGTGAGGGATTTTTTTTTTTTTTGCTTTAAAGTCCATTTTACCTGCAATTTAAGATTGCTAGAATAATTTTGCCTCATCTATATCATTTTCCATCTTTTTGTTTTCAACTTTTCCCAGCAATATCCTTTAAAATAAGTCACTTGTGAGCATCATTTAGCAATTTTTTTCATTCTGTTCTCTTAGTGCATAGCTATAAACTTTATCATGCATTTTTAAGTCTTGAGCAAACCAACTTTTCATTCCTCCTCACAACGAAAGATCTTTAAAAAAGTCAGTTCTACCACAATGCAACATATGGATTCTAAAAATCTACATTGTGCACAATTGTGTAATAAGAAGCTAACGAGGTATAATACAGAGCTAATGAGAAAAATGAGGTTAGAGGCACAACCCTCAAGAACTTTGTTGGTGACAAATACAAAAAAGATAGTCATCTAATAAAAATATCACCTAATAAAAATTTTACACATATCCCTTTGTCCCTATAGGCTCAGCCCTGTGGGGGGAGGTGCCTAGCATGGTCCTTTTTGCTAAATCTAAAACTGGCACTTTTCTTCATTGCATCTCCATTATCCTTGTAGGAAGTCCTCCTCTATTCTTATTTTGGTTAATTCTTAGCAAAAATTTCTTGGCATATGTAGGCATTTGAGGGTTTTATCCTTTTCGTTATAGGTTTAATGGGTATTACGTAGAATGGGGTGGTGAGTGGGATAATTTATGTATAAATTCAAGGAATCTAGAATCATAGGATTATTGGCAGCTTGGACCACAACTGGGGTAATATTGACAATAATCAATGTTCACATAATACATATTTAATTGCCATTAGAAACTCCAACTTATTCCAAAATAGAGCTATCCCAGGTGTTGGCATGGATTTGGGGCTGACCTAGGAATTTAGAGGAAAGAAATCTGAAGATGTTTATTGTACTTCCCCCTTCCCTATTACAGCTATGTTCCGTGGAACCTCCATGAGCCAGAAAGAGGCAAATTTGACTTCTCTGGGAACCTGGACCTGGAGTAAGTGCTCTTGCTGCTTCTATGGCCTGGCCTGGGGTGGGGAGGCAGAGAGGTGGCCCCTTGGGGTTGATCAGGAACCATGGGACCATCTCGGTTCTGCTTTGAGAACCAGAGAGAGGTGGGTCAGGAGCCTTGTTCTCAGGACCCACATGCTCTCCATGAACCTGTTACTCCTGGGGGTCTGGGTCTGCCTCCTCTGAGCCCAGACCTCTTCACTGCAGCCCAGAGATGCCTAATCCCCAGTGTCTGCCCTGCTTTGCAGTGTGGGCCAGCCGCCTGTGCTGGGACTGCGGTTGCCCCTCTATGGTCTCAAGGCTGTTGGGGTCAGGTTCACTGTTAGGACCCCCCCGTACCCTGTTTGATGCCCTTCCTCCTTATGCCCCCAGTGGGGCTGTGCAGAAGGTCCTGGGCTGGGAGCAGGTGAGAACCCAGCTCCCAGGGCCTGTGAAGGGAGGGAGGAGAGGAGCTGGGCAGCTCCACCACCTTGTGATGCTGGGCTTGTCCCCATCCTCCCCTCTGTGTCTTGAGAGCTGCTGACACTGACCTCCCTAGGGCCTTTGTGCTGATGGCTGCGGAGATCGGGTTGTGGGTGATTCTGCGTCCAGGCCCCTACATCTGCAGTGAGATTGACCTTGGGGGCTTGCCCAGGTGAGTGGGGCTGTGAGTCCAGAGTTGTGATTGCAGTAAAGTTTATTTGTTGGCTTTACTAAACATAAAACTTCAGTCTAATAACAAATGAGCATATCCTCTGTGTCTTACGCTGTTATTTGCCTTACATACATCATCTCAGGCAGTGGTTGCAGTAATATGGTGAGGCGTAGGTGCTCTTGTAATCCCTATTTTATAGATGACACATCGTCCCGGTGCTCTGGGTATGTGGCCAAGAGTGTGCAGGGGGAGAGGAAGCATCAGGATGATCATAGTCTTTTTTCCGCACTGGAGGGAGCTATGCCCAACTCTGGCCTGTGGTGAGAAGAATGGGAGGAAGCCTTAGACACTGAAGAATGGGCTTGTTCTAACCATGTCTGATTTTTCTCTTATTTTGTCAGTGGAAGACCAAATTCTCTGTACTAAGAACCTTCAGTCCCCCTCCTTTCCCTCTCATTTTTCTTTGCCTGATCTCTCATCTGTGATGCTTGCCCTCAATGCAAACAACTAAGGTTCAGGGTGAGAATTCAAGAATGCTCTTCTGGTACTGTCACAAGCTGACAGGACTGCCCATTTAGTCCATGGCTCTGCTCCAGGCGAGCACTTTTACTTTCCTTTGTCAGGTAAAAGCATTAGTTTTCTCCAAGATGAGCTTGTTCTCCCATCCCAGCTCAGGAGCAGAAAATACCTGACCTTGAAGAAGAGGGTGCCTTAGAGGAGAAGCAGTTCATGGTGCAGGTTTGCTGGATCCCTGCCCAGGATTTTACAGGTGATCTGGAGGTGTGCTTACTGGCTTATAAGCTCTTACTCTGTGCTGGAAGTCTCAGCTCTTACGGGAAATGCAATCTCTGCCTAAGGTGTATACACTGTGCTCAAGAAAAATGTTTTTAATGACCTGAACAAGAATAGAGGAGAGTATTCAACGAAAGGTTAAACTACCTCTCATTAAGATGTGGGAATACAAGTCTTGATAGTAAGTTGTAAAGTGTCATGTCGATGGAGTTGGTATCTTTTCTTCTAAATCTGTGAGAATGGTTCAAAACCCTGACATGGACACATCCCTTCAGGACCCCTGAGTGCTCCAGGACCATGGACATGAGCTCAAAGGATGTAAAACTGCGAAAGCCCCACCCCCACTTACCCTCACCTCTACCCTCCCACCTCCGACACTGAGCTTGTCCCCTTTGGCCCCCAGCTGGTTGCTGCAAGACCCCAAGATGATATTGAGAACAACCTACAAGGGCTTTGTTGAAGCAGTTGATAAGTATTTTGACTACCTGATTTCCAGAGTTGTTCCTCTCCAGGTAAAGCAAATTTCCTGTTCCTTCTTTTATTTTTTTTTTAATATTTTATTTATTTATTTGAGAGAGAGACAGAGAGAGCACAAGCAGGGGGAGGGGCAGAGGGAGAGGGAGAAGCAGGCTCCCCACTGAGCAGGGAGCCCAATGTGGGACTCAATCCCAGGACCCTGGGATCATGACCTGAGCCAAAGGCAGATGCTTAACCAACTGAGCCACCCAGGCACCCCTCCGGTTCCTTCTTTCTTATCTTTGCTTTAGGAAATTGTTTTTCTGGCTTGTTCACAGAATAGGCCATGCCCAGTCTCTAAGAAAATTGAAGCCGACATTCTTGCAATTTTCAATTCTAGACCCTCGTCTTAAGTACAGCCTTTACCCCAAGTTTCTAGAAAGACACACATCGTACAAGGGACTGACAAAGGGTGTTCATTTGTGGTTGTCATTGTTCTGAATGTACTCGATATTCATTAAGCTCACTGACCTTCATAATGCTTATTTTTACTCTTAAATTATCTTTGTTGTTTTGAATAGTTAATACAGGCCCTTGGTGATAAACCGCAAAAGAATATAAAAGAGTTAATGGTGAAATAATTCTCCCCTCTTACCCTGAGCCAAAGCCATTCAATTTCCTTTTCAGAAGATAATCAATTTTGCCAGATTTTTGTGTGTCTTTCCAGAGATTTCCTACACATATAGAAGCAAGTTATTTATACATACACTTACACATGTGTATGTGTATTTATGCATACTTTTTAATTAAAAAATACACAATTCCCACTGACCTTTTTTTCACTTAAAAATATATTTTTGAAACCCATTCTTTTTAATGTCTGCATAGTAGCCCACAATTTGGATATATTGTGATTCATTTAACTAGTACCTCATCATGGACATTTGATTTTTCCAGTTTATGCTATAATGCATAACTTGGCTCATATGTCATTTAGTACCTGTGTGAGGATATTTGCTATTGCTTACATTCCAGTTTGTTTTAGTTTCATAAATGCACAGAGCACAGACCCCATGCATTTTCCTTTCTTCATGGAGTCTCCAGATCTTATGCAAGGTACCCACAGCAACACAGACCAGTCTGTGATAAAAAAGAACGTATACCCTGCAGTCTACGAGGCAGCAATTATTTGGTCATTATGTGTGATTTTTAAAATACAACTCTTTTCCAAAGAAGAGGAGGCACATGGCTATTATTTAAATAAAAATAAATCTTATTTTGAGAGCATATATCTTGATAAAACTTGAGAGGGGATAAAAACCAATTATTAGGTAGTAGACCAATAGCTTATTATCGTAGACTCTTTTTTGGGGGGGAAATATGATGCAGATCTAGCCCTTTGTAACTAATTCTCAATTGTGAATTATGAGTTACTCTTAGAATAATTTTAAAGAAAAGAAACTGTGGATTAGGAATGGAAATAAAGGGAAAGACAGATTAGGAATTATGTCTCTGCAGTACAGCTTTAGGAGAGATGACCAATGCTGCGGGGAAGAAGACATCGTCGTTAGGATTAAACTCTGGGTCTCTTAGGCGGAATTGAGGTACATCTTTCATTAGAAGGGCTAAAAACCATATGTTTCTGGCTGCATTTCTGCCATATAGGTGGGACCAGATGCAGGAGCAAAAATCTCTGAGCCTTAAAACTAGAAAGACTTTGGATGTTGGGCTGGAAGTTCAGGCACAAGTACAAATGCCACATACCATTAGTACAGATGCTGCAAGCAAAGCAAATTTACAAACACCCCACTGAAATCATGAGGTAGGAAATCCTAGGAAACTTTTAAAAAGCAAGGAATTTTAAGTGCAAATGAAATTTAGAGGGCTTATCATTACTAAATTGTTAGTATTTTAAGGTTTTCTATTTGGTTATCTTGTTTTAATTATTACATTTAAGTAATTTTTATTTATTTATTTAAAGATTTTGTTTATTTTTATTTTATTTGAGAGAGAAAAATGAGAGATAGAGAGCACTAGAGGGAAGAGGGTCAGAGGGAGAAGCAGACTCCCCGCTGAGCAGGGAGCCCAATGCAGGACTCCATCCCGGGACTCCAGGATCATGACCTGAGCCGAAGGCAGTCGCTTAACCAATTGAGCCACCCAGGCGCCCCTACATTTAAGTAATTTTTAGAGTGTCTTCACTATTTCACATGGGACTTTCATCCTTCTAACGCTGTTTGTTTTGTAAGGTCAACTGTGAATTTATGACGCAGTTTTTAGAAATCTCACCCTCCAGGTTGGGGAGAAGATAGGGTTCAATAATACAAAAATTTTTCTTAATTCATCAGTGTGGAATACTTATGTTCACTCAATGGGTAATTACTGAGCACCTGCTATGTGCCAGGTGCTGTGTAGGAGCTAAGCTTCCAATGGTGAGAAGGACAGACATGGGTCCTGCCCCATGGAGACAAATGACCACTTGCAACATGAGGGATAGTTGCTGCGGTGGAGGAAGTGCGGGACAGCCCTCACAGGGTAGCATCAAGGGAGGAAGGGAGGCTCAGGGCATGGCTTTCCAGAAAAAGTAACTTAAACAGTGACCTGAGGCATGGGCAGGCATTAGCAATGGTCAGGAGGATCCAACATGGGTAAGGATCAGAGAGCAAGAGACAGAATGAGGAGTTTGAAGAGCTGGAAGTAGAAAGTAAGGTGGGAAAGAGGCAAAAGATGAGGCTGCAGAGGCAAACCCACCCCACATGCTCACTCTCTTCTGTTCCAACACAGGGGCATGCTCATTCTCTGTCCCATTGTCCAAAAGGGAATACCTCTCTCTAAAATTGGCATTTACGCTATAGGCCATAGGAACCACGTGGGGGGTGGAGTGGTCAGGCTGTCAAGAGCTCACTCTGCCTTCAGTATGGAGAGGCTTCTGCACTAGCGTGTGGAAGGACATTGAAAGACTAAGTTAAACAGTGAAAACTTATAATGTCAGTATAATTTCAACTAGGTTACGGTTGATGACAGGTGGCATGATGGCATTGGAAGAATTACCGTGGTGGTTTGAGGGGTGGAGTCGAAGTGAGAAAGCAAAGCAAAAAAACCAAACCAAACCAACCAAAGTGAGAAAGCAGAGAGAACTGAGTGTAGACAAGCGGTAACTCTTTTAAGAAACAGGGCTCTTAAAAAGGGAAGAGCAAGAGAACTGTGGGTGGGCTAACAGTCCTGGGTGCTCCCCCTCTCCGATGTGAGGGTTCCGAATACGTTTCCATGATGCTGGAGGTCAGGTGATTTGGAAGGAGAGGTTGAAAGTACAGAAGGTAGAGGGAACAGGGCAGAGAGTAGGAAGCAGGGAAACTCCACGCACAAGTGGTGGCATTATCCTAAGGCAGGAGGGGGAAGGAACACCTCTTTCATTTGCTGGGGAAAGGGGCTAGAGTGGGCAATGAAGCTGGGGAGTTTGTAGGTTTGAGATTCATATTTAAGCAGATAATTAGTATGAGAAATAGAGGGAAAACTGTGGGAGTTGCTTATGTCCAAAGACTAGGGAAGGCAGGACTCTGTGCAACAGCTGAAGTGCCTGGAGGTGATTGACTCCAGGACCTGGGGGAAGAGAGGGAGCACCAAAGGAACATGAGGTAACTACTTGGATCAAAGCTTACCGCACCAGGTATGTGATCTTAGCAGCAAACTCAGAGAATCCAGCCTTCTCCCACCCGTAGCTTCACATTTCCCCTTGATTTGCTTGTTTCTCAGTACCACAGGGGAGGCCCCGTCATTGCAGTGCAGGTGGAGAATGAATATGGTTCATTTGCCAAGGATAAAGATTACATGCCTTATGTTCAAAAGGTAAGAGACACTTGGTGTGTCCTCGTATTTACATGCTTCCTTCCTCACTCTGTCATTTTTACAGGCATGCATTTTCGAGGCCCTGCTGCATGGGTGACCCTGTGGTAGGTGCTGTGGGGGATGAGACTATGTGAGATCAAGTTCAGTGTCTCTGCGAATCTGCAGTGTTGTCAAGATGTACTCAGATAACTTTATTAAGAGATAAAACATGATGTGGAAAGATTATACCTTTCTCTTGCTATCTCTATGACCCATAATTCTCCTTAAACCTGGGGGCTGGTAAAGTTACATCCATAGTAAATAATGCTTCATGAACTTAATGACAACAGCTCTCGTCCTGTGGCTTTCTGACCTGTAGTGTCAACATTCTTTCTTCTGTTGCCTTTACTCCTCCATGGGGGGCGGGGCATGTCTCAGGCCAGGGAATAACTGCAGTCTTGCCTGGTTCCCTTTCTGATGGCTCAGGACTCTTCCCGTCCTTGATTTCCCACAGTGAAGAAGCTGATGAGTTTCGAGTGTAAACTGGACCTCCTCCCCAGGTTGCTAAGCAGAATGCAGGGTCACATGTTAGCTGTGTCCACACATAGACCCCTGGGAGGGACAACCTAGAAGGCAGTGGGGAAGAGCTGCCTCCTGGGCAAGGAAGAGTGAGCAGGTGACAAGAGGGGGAGGAGGGCAGTGCTGGGCTCCCCGGACATCCTGGCTCCTGCCACACAGCTCTGGCCTCTGGGGCTGGACAGGCTCTGTGAGGGACTCCCCCCTCTAACTTTTCTCAGGGGCATCACATTAGACCCCCTCAAATCAGTCTCATTCAGCTAGCGTTGTTTTTCCTTGACTTTCAAAATTTACTACTTGCCTACCCCGCCAGGCCTGGACATGGCTTAGTGAATAGGTAAGACACACAGCTGGGGTCCTCTTGCCCTCTGGTCATCTGTCTGCTCCTCAGCCCTTAGTAAATGCAATCTGCAAATTAGATTCCTCCTCCTTCCCTGAAGCCATGACAGACTTTCTTGCTTCCTTTGAGTGTCCAGGTAGGACCCAAGTTTTATGAAGTTTATCTGTGATCCCCACAGCCTTGGCTTCTTCCCTTCAAGCACAAAGTGCTTCAAAACCTCTCTTTCTCTTGGATTTAGAGCCTCCCTCAAGTGCTTCCTCATAAAAGTCAGCCTTGGGGTTTTCCCCTTGAGACTGTGACCATGGATGTCAGAGCTCCTAACTCAGCTGCTCTTGTGGTTATCCCTGGGAACAACACAGGCTGGGACAGAGACCAAGTTTCCCCTAATTTACTGAATTGCAGATGGTCAGACTCTAAATTCAAACCTTTCTCTCTGGCTCACACATTGCCCAAGTGAGCCCAAGCTATATTTTTCCCTAATTTCCTTATATGTCCTTCTTCTCATGGGAGCAAGGGAAGTAGGTTCATTTTGTCCAGTTTTCTCAACAGGCCCTGCTGGAAAGAGGGATTGTGGAACTGCTCATGACCTCGGATGATACAGAAAATGTGCTAAAAGGCCACATAAAAGGAGGTACAAATTTAGACTTATTTTAAGGAAGACCTGAGCCTCTTCACCAGCCAATTTGAATCTTGAACCAAGTATATCTCAGATGTCTACATTGGAGTGGACTCCAGAAACTTGATACTGATGAGGACTCAAGGTCCACGTGAAGAGCTCACACACCAACCCCATCTCTTTCCCTCAGTCATGTTGTCTTTAAACAGAGCTATAACTGAGATCTTCTGGTCTCAGTACACTTTTCCATCTTTCATAATTTTTCCGTGGGCTAAGAATCTGGATTGGTGCTGGGCATGGCTTAGAATCCCGGTCTTCTGCACCAATGTGGAGAGACACATGGAGAAACAGAAGATAGATGTGTGTCAGGAAGATGGCCTAGGCCAAGTTCTAGTCCTGGGATCTTATAGCCGGAAACTCACTGTGGACTCTGAGTAGAGTTCATCCTAGAGAGTGAAGTAACAGAACAGTTCAGACCAGAATCATAAGGTGATGATAGTGAGGGAAATGACCATGGTATTATCAGCAGCCATTTGGGTCCAAGGGAGTATCTGTCAGGTAGTCCTTAGTTCAAGACCAGTTACTTCCATATATTGCTGTTTTCCCCTCCTTTTTGGTGGCTCTTCCCCTCACTATTATGGTACAGTGAGATGTGTGCTGAACTTGGGTCAGGAGACTTGTATTCAGTTCCTAGGTCTAATCAAGTTGTATGATCTTGGCCTGTTCTACTTCTCTACACAAAATGTGGTTAATTTCAATTGCCCTTCCTTTCTTGCATTGTCCTTGCAAGTGTCCAGTGATGTGAAGACTTATATGGCAGCCCTTTGTACTTTGCAAAGTGGAATATAAGTAGTGTCTCATTATCCTTACTAATTAGCACACTTTCCTTCTGTGTGCCAGGGCCTCCAACTCTCCCCTGGTGGCACTGGCACAGTACCTCATGCAGCACCTGTCTCTTTCTATAGTTCTGGCCACCATCAATATGAACACATTTGAGAAGAGTGCTTTCAAGCAGCTTTCCCTCCTGCAGGTAAGGATGTCTTAGAGATGAAGAGTCTTTGCTCCTTTGCCTGCCCAATCCTCCCTAGCCTGTGCAGCTGGTGTTCAATGAGAACAGGCCTGGCAAGGTAACTCCTGCTTCCCTCCACCCCCCAGGGCCTCAACTAGGTTCCAAAGCAATTTGGGGAGTTTATGCCTTTTGTAATGGGGAATGAAGATGAAGTCCTGCTTCCATCACCACTGTTAGTGAAGCACCTCATGGAGATGACTAGAGGGAAGGTGAGGGGATTATGTGGGGTAAATCAAAGGGAGATGATGTTCTTTTTTTCTGCAAGGACAGAGCTCAGAAGTTGTCTATATACATTGCTGAGAGAGGACTCATACCTAGCTTTGCTGGATTCAGCCTATTTTAGCCAGACTGCAAATTATGGAAGTGAATAACTGTTGTACATGAATTCATTAACAACCATGGATGGAGTAGTTCCTATTTCCTCTCAGTGGGTTGTCCCTTGTGATAGTTTCAAAGATGGACAAATTATGGTCCATGCCTTTGGGGATTATATCCTTTCTTCACAGAACAGCTAGACTGAGCTCTTAAAGACCAAACTGATTATGGTTTCCTCTGCTTAACATACTTTCCTGGGTTTCCTTTGTGCCCAGGATATATCCAAAGCTGGTGCCATGGCTGGCGAGGCCTGGTAGGACCTGATGCAGTCTTCCATTCCAGGCTCAGCCCTCACTGCTCTTCTCCCTTAGGCGGGAAAGCCTTCTTCAGTACTGCAAAGTAAGAGGCGCACTGCTCACGTGGCCAGAGTGTCCCGTGGTGCTTCCTCTGCCTTACACCCTCCTACACAAGTTTTAATTAAAGAACAAATTAATCTTATTTCCTCTTCTCACTAATTTCTACACATCTTCTGACCTAGTAAATGGAAGGGACTCTGCCAGGGCTGGCTCCATGGCTTTCTATTTTTTTTTTTTTTTTTACCAACAGATTCCAAAAAGTTAACTTTGAGCAAAATCAAATGGTATTTGTCTTTATCTGACTTATTTCACTTAGCATAATACCCTCTAGGTCCATCCATTTGTTGCAAAGGACAAGATTTCATTTATTCTTTTTACGGTTGAGTAATATTCCATTTTATATATATATATATATATTATATATATATAAATAATCCCTTCTTCCTTATCCATTCATTTATAATTGGACATTTGGGTTGCCTTCACATCTTAGCTATTATAAATAATGCGGCAATAAACATAGGAGTGCATGTATCTTTTCAAATTAGTGTTTTCATTTTCTTTAGGTAAATACCCAGTAGTGGAATCACTGAATCATATGGTACTCCTATTTTTAATTTTTTGGGGGAAACACCATACTGTTTTCCACAGTGGTTGCCCCAATTTACATTCTCCCTGACAGTGTACAGGGTTCCTTTTTTTCCATATCCTCATCAACACTTGTTATTTCTTGTCTTTTTTTTCTTTAAATTTTTATTGTTATGTTAATCACCATACATTACATCATTAGTTTGTGATGTAGTGTTCCATGATTCATTGTTTGTGTGTAACACCCAGTGCTCCACACAGAACGTGCCCTCTTTAATACCCATCACCAGGCTAACCCATCCCTAGCCCCCCTCCCCTCTAGAACCCTCAGTTTGTTTTTCAGAGTCCATCGTCTCTCATGTTCGTCTCCCCCTCCGATTTACCCCCCTTCCATTCTTCCCTTTCTGCTATCTTCTTCTTTTTTTTTCTTCACATATATTGCATTATTTGTTTCAGAGGTACAGATCTGTGATTCAACAGTCTTGCACAATTCACAGCACTCACCATAGCACATACTCTCCCCAATGTCTATCACCCAGCCACCCCATCCCTCCCACTGACCCCCACTCCAGCAACCCTCAGTTTGTTCCTGAGATTAAGAATTCCTCATATCAGTGAGGTCATATGATACATGTCTTTCTCTGATTGACTTATTTCACTCAGCATAACACCCTCCAGTTCCATCCATGTCGTTACAAATGGCAAGATCTCATTCCTTCTGATGGCTGCATAATATTCCATTGTGTATATATACCACATCTTCTTTATCTATTCATCTGTCGATAGACATCTTGGCTCTTTCCACAGTTTGGCTATTGTGGACATTGCCGCTATAAACATCGGGGTGCACATACCCCTTTGGATCCCTACATTTCTATCTCTGGGGTAAATACCCAGTAGTGCAATTGCTGGGTCATACGGTAGCTCTATTTTCAACTTTTTGAGGAACCTCCATACTGTTTTCCAGAGTGGCTGCCCCGCCTTGCATTCCCACCAACAGTGTGGGAAGGTTCCCCTTTCTCCACATCCCCGCCAACATCTGTCATTTCCTGACTCATTAATTTTAGCCATTCTGACTGGTGTGAGGTGGTATCTCATTGAGGTTTTGATTTGGATTTCCCTGATGCCGAGCAATGTTGAGCACTTTTTCATGTGTCTGTTGGCCATTTGGATGTCTTCTTTGGAAAAATGTCTGTTCATGTCATCTGCCCATTTCTTGATTGGATTATTTGTTCTTTGGGTGTTGAGTTTGATAACTTCTTTATAGATTTTGGATACTAGCCTTTATCTGATATGTCATTTGCAAATATCTTCTCCCATTCTGTCGGTTGTCTTTTGGTTTTGTGGACTGTTTCTTTTGCTGTGCAAAAGCTTTTTATCTTGATGAAATCCCAACAGTTCATTTTTGCCCTTGCTTCCCTTGCCTTTGGCAATGTGTCTAAGAAGAAGTTGCTGTGGCTGAGGTTGAAGAGGTTGCTGCCTGTGTTCTCCTTTAGGATTTTGATGGACTCCTGTTTCACATTGAGGTCTTTCACCCATTTTGAGTCCTTTTTTGTGTGTGGTGTAAGGAAATGGTCCAGTTTCATTCTTCTGCATGTGGCTGTCCAATTTTCCCAACACCATTTGTTGAAGAGACTGTCTTTTTTCCATTGGACATTCTTTCCTGCTTTGTTGAAGATTAGTTGACCATAGAGTTGAGGGTCCATTTCTGGGCTCTCGATTCTGTTCCATTGATCTATGTGTCTGTTTTTGTGCCAGTACCATAATGTCTTGATGAGGACAGCTTTGTAATAGAGCTGGAAGTCCGGAATTGTGATGTTGCCAGCTTTGCTTTTCTTTTTCAACATTCCTCTGGCTATTCGGGGTCTTTTCTGGTTCCATACAAATTTTAGGATTATTTGTTCCATTTCTTTGAAAAAAGTGGATGGTATTTTGATGGGCATTGCATTGAATGTGTAGATTGCTCTAGGTAGCATTGACATCTTCACAGTATTTGTTCTTCCAATCCATGAGCATGGAACGTTCTTCCATTTCTTTGTGTCTTCCTCAATTTCTTTCATGAGTATTTTATAGTTTTCTGAGTACAGATCCTTTGCCTCTTTGGTTAGATTTATTCCTAGGTATCTTATGATTTTGGGTGCAATTGTAAATGGGATCATCTCCTTAATTTCTCTCTCTTCTGTCTTGTTGTTGGTGTATAGGAATGCCACTGATTTCTGTGCATTGATTTCATATCCTGCCACTTTACTGAATTCCTGTATGAGTTCTAACAGTTTTGGGGTGGAGTCTTTTGGATTTTTCACATAAAGTTTCATATCATCTGCAAAGAGTGAGAGTTTGACTTCCTCTTTGCCGATTTGGATGCCTTTGATTTCTTTTTGTTGTCTGATTGCTGTGGCTAGGACTTCTAATACTATGTTGAATAGCAGTGGTGAGAGTGGACATCCCTGCCGCATTCCTGACCTTAGGGGGAAAGCTCTCAGTTTCTCCCCATTCAAAATGATATTCACTGTAGGTTTTTCCTAGATGGCTTTTATGATATTGAGGTATGTACCCTCTATCCCTATACTCTGAAGACTTTTGATCAAGAAAGGATGCTGTACTTTGTCAAATGCTTTTTCTGCATCTATGGAGAGGATCATATGATTCTTGTTCTTTCTTTTGTTAATGTATTGTATCACGTTGATTGATTTGTGGATGTTGAACCAACGTTGCAGCCCAGGGATAAATCCCACTTGATCGTGGTGAATAATCCTTTTAATGTACTGTTGGATCCTATTGGCTAGTATTTTGGTGAGAATTTTTGCATCCATGTTCATCAAGGATATTGGTCTGTAATTCTCCTTTTTGATGGGGTCTTTGGTTTGGGGATCAAGGTAATGGTGGCTTCATAAAATGAGTTTGGAAGTTTTCCTTCCATTTCTATTTTTTGGAACAGTTTCAGGAGAATAGGTATTCATTCTTCTTTAAAAGTTTGGTAGAATTTCCCTGTGAAGCCATCTGGCCCTGGGCTTTTGTTTGTTGGGAGATTTTGGATGACTGCTTCAATTTCCTTAGTGGTTATACATCTGTTCAGGTTTTCTATTTCTTCCTGGTTCAGTTTTGGTAGTTGATACATCTCTAGGAATGCATCCATTTCTTCCAGATTATCTAATTTGCTCATAGAGTTGCTCATAATCTGTTCTTATAATTGTTTGTATTTCCCTGGTGTTGGTTGTTATCTCTCCTCTTTCATTCATGATTTTGTTGATTTGGGTCATTCCTCTTTTCTTTTTGATAAGTCTGGCCAGGGGTTTATCAATCTTGTTAATTCTTTCAAAGAACCAGCTCCTAGTTTCGTTAGTCTGTTCTACTGTTCTTTTGGTTTCTATTTCATTGATTTCTGCTCTGATCTTTAAGATTTCTCTTCTCCTGCTGGGTTTAGGCTTTATTGGCTGTTTTTCTCTTGTTCCTTTAGGTGTAGGGTTAGGTTGTGTATTTGAGACCTTTCTTGTTTCTTGAGAAAGGCTTGTATTGCTATCTACTTTCCTCTTAGGACTGCCTTTGCTGTATCCCAAAGATTTTGAACAGTTGTGTTTTCATTTTCATTGGTTTCCATGAATTTTTTTAATTCTTCTTTAATTTCCCAGTTGACCCATTCATTCTTTAGTAGGATGCTCTTTAGCCTCCATGTATTTGAGTTCTTTCTGACTTTCCTCTTGTGATTGAGTTCTAGTTTTAAAGCACTGTGGTCTGAACATATGCAGGGAATGATCCCAATCTTTTGGTACCGGTTGAGACCTGATTTGTGACCTAGGATGTGATCTGTTCTGAAGAATGTTCCATGGGCAGTAGAGAAGAATGTGTATTCCGTTGCTTTGGGATGGAATGTTCTGAATATGTCTGTGAAGTCCATTTGGTCCAGTGTGTCATTTAAAGACTTTATTTCCTTGTCATGGGTATCTATTTTTTAATGGCTGTAGTAAGTCTTTTTTGTTGTTGTTGTCAGTTCTTTTTCTCTTGTCACTTTTAAAAAATTTTTAAATTATTATTATTTTTTTAATTTAAATTCACTTAGCCAACATATAGTACATCATTTGTTTCAGATGTAGTGTTCAATGATTCATTAGTTGCATATAACACCCAGTGCTCATCACATCACATGCCCTCCTTAATGCCCATCAGCCTGTTACGCCATCCCCCCACTCACCTGTCCTTCCACACCCTGAGGAAGTTTGTTTCCCAGAGTCAAGAGTCATGGTTTTTCTCCCTCTCTGATTTCTTCAGTTTTCCCTCCCTTCCCTTATGATCCTCTGCACTGTTTCTTATGTTCCACATATGAGTGAAACCATATGATAACTGTCTTTCTCTGATTGTCACTTTTTTAAAAAGCAGCTTTGTTGAAATATAATTTATACACCATTAAATTCACCCATTGTCAGTATACAATCCAAGATGTAGAGTTTTACAACCACTGCCATAATCTAAAGAGTTTCCTCACACTCATTTGTGGTAAATCCCCTGCCCCGTCTCCAGCCCTAGGCAAACACTGATCTGCTTTTCATCTCTATAAACTTGCTTTTTCTAGACATTTCATATAAATGGAATCATGCACTATCTTGTCTTTTGTATCTGGTTTCTTTCAGGCAGCTTGATGTTTTTGAGGTTCCTCTGTAGTACAGCATGAATCAGCAGTTCATTCCTTTTGATAGCCGAGTAGATAATGTTCTTGTATCCTATGTCTAAAGTCATAGCCAAAGCCAAAGATCATGCAGTTTTTCTCTTATGTCCTTCTTTCGTACACTAATATGGTTAAACATGGGTTTTGAAAGTTGATCCAGGCTTGTATTCCTGGTATTAATTCTACTCGTTTGTGATGCATTATTGTTTTATATTCCTCTGGATTCAATTTGTTCATGTCTTATTGAGGAGTTTTACTTCCATGTTCATGAGGGATATTGGTCTTTGGTTTTCTTTTCTTATAATGTCTTTATTTTAGAATCAGGGTAACACTGGCCTCATAAAATGAGTTTGGAGGTATTTCCTCCTTTTCTATTTTCTGGAAGAGGTTGTATAGAATCCATAGCATTTCTTACTTAATGTTTGGTAAAATTCACCAATGAAACCATCTGGACCTGAAGTTTTCTTTTTAAAAAGACTTTTAACTAGAAGTTAATGTCTCTAATAGATGTAGCATAATTTAGAGTATTTCTTGTTGAGCAAGTTTTGGTAGTTTGTGTCTTTTAAGGATTTATTCTATTCTATTTCATCTAAGTTTATGAATTCATGGGCACAGAGTTGTTCGTAATATTCTGTTGATATCCTTGTACTGTCTTTATTATCAGTGGTGGTGGCCCTTCTTTCATTCCGATATTGGTAAGTTTGTGTCTTCTCTCTTTTTATCTCAGTCATTGTGACTAGAAGTTTAACAGTTTTATTGATCTTTTCAGAGAATTAGCTTTTGGCTTTTTTTTTTTTTTTGCTTTATTTTCTTCCTGTTCTCTATCTCATTGATTTCTTCTCTGATCTTTAGCATTTTGTATTTTGCTTCCTTTGGACTGAATCGGCTCTACTTTTTCTAGGTTGTTTGTTTGTTTGTTTGGTGGAAGCTTAGATTACTGACTTGAGAATTTTTTCTTTTCTAATATGAGCATTTATGGCTACAAAATTTCCCTGAATGCACTGTTTGATATGCTGTATTTTCATTTTCAAAAATGTTTCAAAAAATGTTCAAAACATTTTAAAATTTCCCTTGAGAATTCATCTTTATTCTGTGTATCAGAAGTATGTTGCTTAATTTTTGAATCCTTGGGGATTTTCCAGGTATTATTCTGTTGTTGATTTCTAGTTTAATACCATTAAAGTCCAAGAATATACTTTGCATGATTTCTGTTCTTTTACATTTGTTAAGTTTTGTTTTATGACTCATAAGATGGTCAGTTTGGTGAATGTTCCATGTACACTTGAGAAGATGTGTATTTTGCATTTGTTTTTAAATTTCCGTTAGCTTAAGTTGATTGTTGGTACTGTTCAGGTAATCTCTATTCTTACTGATTTTCTACTTACTTATTCTATCAATTATTAAGAGAAGAGTGTTGATATCTCTAAATATAATTGTGGATTTATTTATTTGTCCTTTCAGATCTATCCGCTTTTGTCTTTGTGTATTTTGAACCACTGTTTTTAGGTATGTGCACATTTAGAATTGTTGTATTTTCTTGGAGAATTCAGCCCTTTATCATTATGTAATGACCATCTTCCTTGTTTTGAAGTCTACTTTGACTGATATAAATAGAGCTATTCCAGCTTTCTTTTGGTTAGTGGTTTGCATGATGTATTTTTCTTTATCCTTTTACTTTTTACCTTTCTTTTTTTTTAAGATTTTATTTATTTATTTGAGAGAGAGAGCACGAGCAGGGCAGAGGGGCAGAGGAAGAGGGAGAAGCAGGTTTCCCCCTGAGCAGGGAGCCAGACTCAGGTCTTGATCCCAGGACCCTAGGATCCTAACCTGAGCTGTTAACTGACTGAGCCACCGAGGTGCCCCAATTTTTACCTTTCTTTAAGTATTCATGTTTAAAGTGGATTTCTTGTAGACCGCATATAATTATGTATTACTTTTTAAAATATTTAATCTGACAGTTTTTGTCTCTTAGCTGATGTAGTTAGATAATTCACATTTAAAGTGATTATTGATATAGTTGGATTAAAATCTAGCATCTTGCTAATTCTTTTCTATTTTTCCACTTGTTATGTTTCTTTTCTCTTCTTTTTTTCCCTTCTCTTGAATTAATTGAGCATTTTTTATGATTATATTTTATCTCCTCTATGGACTAATAACTTTTCTCAGGGTTTAAAGTTTTAGGTGTTGCCCAAGGATTTAAAATGTACATGTTAAATTAATCTGAACGTACTTTCAAATACTGAACTGCTTCACATGTAGTATCTTATGCATATCTTATATGTGCTATCTTATAATAGTATATTCCTAAATTCTCATTTTAAAGATGCTATTCTATTGTGTTGGGTTATTTTGTTGTTTTGTTTTGTTTTGGTTTGGTTTGGTTTTCATGGTTTCTGATGATAAGTCTATATTAATTCTTGCCTGTGGCTTTTGTAGGTGATTTGTCTTTTTTTCCTCTGACTGCCTTTAGAATTTTCTCATTGTCTTTGGTTTTCAGAAGCTTAAGTATAATATACTTGGGTGTGGTTTGTTTCTTAGAGTTCATCCTGCTTGATGTTCCACAGATTGGATCTATGGTTTGGTGTCTGTAATTAATTTTAGAAAATTCTCAGCCATTACTTATTCAAGAATTTCCTCTCTTCTCTCTCTCTTCTTCTGCAGGTCCAATTACATGTACGTAAGATCATTTGATATTGTCTCACACTGCTTGGATGGTGGTTTTTTTTTTTTTTCCTACTCTTTTTCTCTTTATTTTTTAGTTTGGTTAATTTCTATTGACTTCTCTTTAAGTACACTGATTTAGTCCTCTCCTCCATTGAGTCTACTGGTGAGCTCAGTGAAAGACTTCTTTATTTCTATTACTGTGTTCTTGATTTCTAGTTTTTCATTCACTTCCTATAGCTTCCATCTGTCAACTAAGGTTATCCATCTGATTTTGCATGGTGTCCACCTCTTCTATTGCAACCTTTATCATATTAATCATAGTTATTTTAAATTCCATATTTAATTACAACATCTGTCTTATCTGAGACTGTTCTTGATTATTGCTTTATCTCTTTGAAATGTGTTTTTTTTCCTTGCCATTTTGTAGGGCTCATAGTTTTGTTTTGTTTTTAAATGAAAACAACATCTTGTGTGGGACATAGATACTATCTTGGAGGTAAGCATGCCTTTCTTTCTGCTAGCCTTTTAATGGGGGGTTTGTGTCAATCTAGTCAGGAGTTGGGCTGAATTTGAGGTTTCTTGTTGCTAAAGTTATCCTCCTTGAACCACAGCCTTCAAATTCCTCTAGAATATCTCATGTCTAGTGTGAGGGCTAGTTTTTCAGAGGTATTTTCTCTATGTCCGGACTCCTCTTGGCTTCCGTTCTTCCTGCTTTGCATTGCACCCCAAGAGAGTCTGTCTTTCCCAGCTCTCCCAGCTATATTATATGTCATTTATACTCTATACTGGTTAGCCTCATGGTGAGGGAGGAAATGCATTCCCTGATGTTATAATTAAGCCTCAGCCTTAGGCAAGCACTGTGTGCCTGGGTATGAGGGGTAGGCCTTTCAAGGCTCCTGTTTCTTCGCTAGCTGTATTTCCAGGCCCAGCACAAGTTCTTGCTCCTCTCCCAATGGTAGTGTTTTGTTTTGTTGGTTTTTCCCTGCTCTGTTTCTCAGAAGCAGTAGGTTTCTATGAGCGTCCTAAGGTGACAGCTTTTGTTGTTGCTGTCTCTGCAGATTAAGTCTTTTGTTCCCTAGAAGAGAGGAGTATGGGAGATTTGGCAGAGGCTGCCGCTTCCCTTCCCCAGCCAGTATTGGGAAGGAAGCCAAAGTACCTCAGGCCTGTTAGCTTAAACAGTATTTATCTTCTCACAGTTCTGGAGGCTAGAATCTGAGATTAAGGTGTCAAAAGGGTTTGTTTCTTCTGAGGCTTCTCTCCTCAGCTGACTTCTCTGGGCATCTTCACAAGGTTCTCCTTGTGTGTGTGTGTCTGTATCCTAATCTCTTCTTAAAAGGGTACTAGTGATATTGGATTAGGGTCCACCCTGATAATCTCATTTAAACTTAATTAACTGTTTAAATACCCTTTTCCCGAATATAGTCATATTCTGAGATACTGGGGCTTAGGACTTCCAGTATAAATGTGGGGAGGCCCCACAATTCAGCCCATAACTTTCCACCTTCACCCAAATTTAGGTCCTTCTTGCATGCAAAATATATTAACCCCAGGCCTGCAACCTCAAAGTCCAACTTTTTTTTTTTTTTATTCCAGCATCAACTCTGAGTCCAAAGTCTCATCTCATACAGGTAGAGATGAGACTCCAGGTATGATTCATCCTAGGCAAAATGCTTCTTTAGGTATGAACCTGTAAAACCAGGCAACAAGTTATCTGCTTCCAAAATACAATGTAGGATAGGCACAGGATAGACAATCTCATTCAAAAAGGGAGAAATTGGAAAGCAGAAAGGGGTCGTGGGTGGCAAGCAAGTCCAAAACCTTGTAGGGCAAATTCCATTAGATTTGAGGCCTCAGAATAATAATTAAACTTTATGGCTTAATAATAATTCCCTGTTCTCTATGTTTACCAGGGTGGGCTTCCCTTTCAGGCCCACCAGGTGACAGCTCCATAACCTCAGCCCTGGGCATTGGCTGTGACTCCTCTGGAACCTAGAAAAAGACGACACAGCCCCATCTGCTGGGCTTTTGTGTCTACAGTAGTAGTGGTAGCCTGCTGACTTCTCAATCACCTTCAGCATCATTCCTCTTTTTTCTTGAAGGATAATGTATATTTGCAGCCTGATAGCTCTATTGGCCCATCCTGTAGAATCCCAGAAGTCCTACAGCTTTCCTTCATTTTGCCTCAGCTCTGTCCCCTTCTGTTCAAGTCAGTAGCATTTCAGCTAGTATAAAATTTTTAAAAACCTACTGGCCTCCCGTATAATTCATGGGAGCCCATGCCATTAGACAAGAGGTTCCTCCTTGGAACTTTCCTAGATAGCCCCACCTCTATTCCTGGCCTCTGTTGAGTTGGCTAAATGGATCCATAAGTCACCAACAACCTCTGTAGCAAATGATTGTCCACCCACATCTTTGATGTTCTCTAATTGCACCTTTTCAATTTTTACAATATAGGTAGGCTGAGAATTTTACAAATCTTCAAGTTCGGGTTCCTTTTTGCTTAACAATTCCTTCTTCAGTTTATCTCTTTCCTCTTATATTTCACTATAAGGAACAAGGAGAAACCAGACCATGACATCAACATTTTCTTAGGAATCTCCTCATCTAAATATTGAGGTTCATCAATTGCAAGTTCTGCTTTCCAAAATACTAGAACTCAATTCATCCAAGTTCTTTGCCACTTTATAACAAGGATTAACTTCCCCTTCCAGTTTCTGATAACATTTACTGATTTCCACCTGAGATCTCATCAGAAGCATCTTTAACATTCATATTTCTAACAGCAATCTGTTTATGATGACATTTATATTCTCTAAGATGATACAAGTTCTCTCTCCAGCTCTCCTATTCTTTTTCCAAGCTCTCACTAGAATTGCCTTTAATCCCATATTTCTATTAACAGTCCCTTCAAGGAAATCTAGGCTTATTTTTAGCAAGCACTTCAAGGTTCATCCAGCCTTTCCCCATTACCCAGTTCCAAAGCCACTTCCTTATCTTTAGGCATTTGTTAATTAATAAACAATCACCCCAGTACCCCCCCAAAATCTATATTAATTTCCTTGGGCTGCCGTAACAGAACACCACGGGCTGGGTACTTAAACAACAGTCATTTATCTTCTCACAATTTTAGAGGCTTAGACATCCAAGATTGAGGTGCCAGCAGGGTTGTTTTGATCTGAGATTCTTTTCTTGGCCTGTAGATGGCCTTCTTCCCCTCCTTATGTCTTCACATGGTCTATGCTTGTCTATATTCAAATTTCCTCTTTTTATAAGGACACCACTCATTTTGGAGGCCCTGTCGCCAAATACAGTCACATTCTGAGGTCCTGGGAATTAGGACCTCAATATATGATTTTTTTTTGGTTGGGGGGGGACCCAGTTCACCTGTAATAGAAAGTTACTGAGGATTCTCCCTAGTCTTCCCACAGAACATGTGGTGGGATTTCTGGAGGTAAAATCTGCATAAAGGTGTAAGACCCAACCACATCCAGGCCCCTGGAGGATTCACATTTTCATGCTAGCCCAATATGTTTTCCTATGTTCTTTTTTTTCCCCAAGATTTTATTTATTTATTTGACAGAGACAGAGATAGTGAGAGCAGGAACACAAGCAGTGGGACTGGGAGAGGGAGAAGCAGGCTTCCCCCCAAGGAGGGAGCCCAATGCGGGGCTCGATCCCAGGACCCTGGGGTCATGACCTGAGCCGAAGGCAGATGCCAACGATGAACCAACCAGGCGCCCTTCCTATGTGTTCTTTCCCATATCTTTAAAAAGACAATGAGAAATAAATGAAGATAAGAGAATAACCCACTCTCATTATAAAACTATCATTTGTATCTGTTTAGGATTCACTCATTTGGGGTGTTCAGTAGGTTCTTCTCCCTTCTTCTTTTTCTAAGGTTTTTTTTTTTTTTTAATTGAGGTACAATTGACGTATAGCATTATATTAGTTTTAGGTATATAACAGAATGATTTGATATTTATATATATTGTCAAGTAATCACCACAATAAGCTTAGTAAACATCCATTACCATACTTAAAAATATTTTTTCTTGTGATGAGAACTTTTAAGATCTACTCCCAGCAATGCTCAAATATGAACACAGTATTATTAACTATAGTCACGATGTTGTGCATTACATCCCCATGACTTATTTGTTTTATAACTAGAAGTTTGTACCTTTTGACTCCCTTCACCCATTTCACCCAACCCCCCATCTTCCCTTCTAACCTACATCGGGCAACCAGCAGTCTGTTCTGTTTCTCCAAGCTTTGGTTTTTGTTGTTGGTTTTTAACTTTTTTTTTTATGATTCAACATATAAGTGATATGATATTTGTCTTTCTCTGTCTGATTTATTTCACTTTTCATAATGTCCTCAGGTCCACCCATGTTGTCACAAATGGCAAGATTTCATTCTTCTTTATGGCTGAAATATTTAGTTTCTCATATATATCACATCTTCTTTATCCATTTATCCATCAATGGACACTTGGTTTGTTTTTATACATTGGCTATTGTATAATGCTCTAATGAACATGGGGATGTATATATCGTTTTGAGTTAGTGCTTTAATTTTTTTCAGATAAATACCCAGATGTGGAATTGCTGGATCATATTGTATTTCTATTATTAATGTTTTGAGGAACCTCTACTGTTTTCCGTAGTGGTTCCACAAATTTACATTCCCACCAACAGTGGATTCCTTTTTCTCTACATCTTCACCAACACTTGTTATTTCTTGTCTTTTTGATGAGTCATTCTTACAGTGAGATGATATATCACTGTGGTTTTGATACACATTTCCCTGAATTATTAGTGATGTTGAGCATCTTTTCATGTACTTTTTGGCTATCTATATTTCTTCTTTGAAAAATGTCTATTCAGATCTTCTGCCCATTTTTACATCAAGTTATTTGTTTTTTTGCTATTGAGCTATATGAGTTCTTTATGTATTTTAGATATTAACTGGTTATCAGATATATGATTTTCAAATATTTTCTCACATTCAGTAGGTTGCCATTTCATTTTGTTGATGGTTTCCTTTGCTGAAGAGGAACTTTTTAGTTTGATGTAGTCTCAATTGTTTATTTTTGTGTTTGTTGCCTTTGCTTTTGATGTCAGATCCAAAAATCATTGCCAAGACCAACATCAAGGAGCTTACTGCTTATGTTTTCTTTTAGGAACTCTATGGTTTCAGGTCTTACATTCAAGTATTTAATTTATTTTGAATTAATCTTTATGTAAGGTATAAGATAGGTGTTCAGTTTCATTGTTTCACATTTGGCTGTCCCTGTTTTCCTAACACCATTTATTGAAGAGACTAAAGTTTCCCCATTTTATATTCTTGGCTCCTTTGTTGTAAATTAATTGACCATATGTGTGCGAGTTTATTTCTGGGCTCTCAGTTCTGTTCTACATTGTTTGATTTGTGGATGTTAAACCATTCTTGCATTGCAGGGATAAATCCCACTTGTTGATGGTGAGTGATTCTTTTAATGTATTGTTGAACTCAGTTTGCTAATATTTTATTGAAGATTTTTGCATATATGTTCATCAAGTGTATTGGCTTGATATTTTCTATTCTTGCAGTATGCTTGGTCTGGTTTTGGTATCAGGGTAATTCTGGCTTTGGAAAATGAGGTTAGAAATACTCCCTCCTTCTATTTTTTGGAAGAGTTTGGAAAGGATTAGCATTAGTTCTTCTTTAAATGTTTGGCAGAATTCACCAGTTAATCCATTTGGTCCTGGACCTTCACTTACTGAGATGTTTTTGATTCTCTAAAGTTTCATGATTCAGTCTTGGCAGGTTGTATGTTTCTAGAAATCTAAGTATTTCATCTTGGTTGTCCAATTTTTTAGCATATTCATTGCATGTTCATTGCAGTCTCTTATTTTCCTTATATTAATGTGGTATCAATTGTAATATGTCTTCTTTCATTTCTGATTTTATTTATGTGAATCCTCTATCTTTTTCTTGGTAAGTTTAGCCAACCGTTTGTTTATTTTGTTTATCTTCTCAAAAAACGAGCTCTTAGTTTCATTGATGTTTTCTATTGTGTTTTTAGTTCCTCATTTTTTTCTACTCTGATCTTTATTATTTCCTTTCTTCTATAAACTTTGGGCTTAATTCGTTCTTTTTTTAGTTCCTTGAGATATAAAGTAGGTTGTTTATTTGAGATCTTTCTTGCTTTTTAATGTAGGCATTTATCACATGAACTTACCTTTTAGAACAGCTTTTGCTGCATCCTTTAGGTTTTGGTATGTAGTTCTATTTTCATTTGCCTCAAGATTTCTTGATTTCTCTTTTGATTTCCTTTTTGACCTATTGATTGTTCAGTAGCATGTTTAATCTTTTATATACTTCTGAATTTTCCAGTTTTCTTCTTGTAATTTATTTCTAGTTTTATACTATTATGTTTGGAAAAGAGCTTGATATGATTTAAATATTCTTATATTTGTTAAGATTTATTAAATAAATATTTACAAATGTTATATCCTCTTGTTGGATTGACCTCTTTACATTGCTCCCCTATATAATGACCTTCTTTATCTCTTATTACAGTGTTTGTCTTAAAGTCTATTTTGTGTGATATGAGTATAGCTTTTTCCCAGTTTTCTTTTGGTTTCCATTTACATGGAATATCTTTTCCATCTCTTGCTTTCAATCTATGTATGTCCTTACATGTGCAGTAAGTCTTTTGTAGGCAGCATATAGATGGGTCTTATTTTTTTTACCCATTCCACTATTCTATGTCTTTTGATTGGAGAATTTAGTTCATTTACTTTTATTTATTTTATTTATTTTTAATTTTTATTTATTTATTTATTTGAGAGAGAGAAAGGGAGGGAAAGAGAGAGCACAAGCAGGGGGAGCGGCAGGCAGAGGGAGAAGCAGGCTCCCCACTAAGCAAGGAGCCTGATGCGGGACTTGATCCCAAGACCCTGGTATCATGACCTAAGCCAAAGGCAGATGCTTAACTGACTGAGCCACTCAGGCAACCCTATTTTATTTTATTTTTTAAAGATTTTATGTATTTACTTGAGAGATTGAGAGAGAGCAAGAGCAGGGGGGAGGACAGAGGGAGAGGGAGAAGCAGACTTCCCGCTGAGCGGGGAGCCTGATGGGGCACTCCATCCCAGGACCCTGGGATCATGACCTGAGCTGAAGGCAGATGCTTAACTGACTGAGCCATCTAGGTGCTCTTCTATTTACTTTTAAAGTAGTTATTGATAGTAATGCACTTATTGCCATTTTGTTCATTGTTTTCTGGCTGTTTTATAATTCCTTTGTTTCTTTCTTCTTTTCTTGCTCCCTTCTTTTGTGATTTGATGATTTTCTCTAAAGGTATGCTCAGATTCCCTTCTTTTTATCCTTCATATATCTACCATATGTTTGCTTTTTGATTACCATGAGGCTTGCATAGAACAACGTAAACTTATAACAGTCTATTTTAAGTTGATAACAACTTAGTTCAAACACATTCTAAAATTACATTTTTATTACCCTTCCCCATGTTTTGTGTTTTTGATGTCAGAATTTATTCCTTTTTATCTTCTGTAGCATTACTTTTTATATTAAGGCAAGTTTCAACTGTTGTTGATATTGTCATACCCGATTTCTTTGTTTAATCTATAAATAATATATCATTTTTGTGTCATCATTTTACTTTTAATTTTACTGTAACTTTTTAAAATTTAATTTATTTGAATTCAATTAGCTAACATGTAGTACATCATTAGTTTCAGACGTAGTGTTCAATAATTCATCAGTTGCATATAAATATAACACCCAGTGCTTATCATATCACATGCCCTCCTTGATGACCACCACCCAGTTCCCCCATACCCCCACCCACCATCCCTCTAGCAACCCTCAGTTTTTTTCCTATAGTTAAGAGTCTCCCATGGTTTTTCTCCCTCTCTGATGACTTCCCATTCAGTTTTCCCTCCCTTCCCCTATGATCCTCTCTGCTGTTTCTTATATTCTACATATGAGTGAAACCATATGATAATTGTCTTTCTCTGATTGACTTATTTCACTTAGCATAATACCCTCCAGTTCCATCCATGCTGATGTAAATTGTAAGTATTCATCCTTTCTGATGGCTCAGTAATATTCCATTGTATATATATATATATATATACACCACATCTTCTTTATCCATTCATCTGTCAATGGACAATATTTATCATATTTTGCTATTTATTTCTTATATCCCAGATATTCTATTTAGGATTATTTTTCTTCAGATTGAAGTATATCCTTTAGAAATTTCTTTAGGGGCACCTGGGTGGCTCAGTTGGTTAAGCATCTCACTTTGGCTCAGGTCATGATCTCAGGGTCCTGGGATCAAGTCCTGTGCTGGGCTCCCCACTGAGTGGGGAGTCTGCTTCTCCCTCTCCTTCTGCCTCTCCCCGACTCGTGCTCTCTCTCTCTCTCTCTCTCACAAATAAATAAATAAAATCTTTTAAAAAAAGGAAATTTTCTTTGTGATATCTGCCTATGGCATAGTCTATTTTTTTCCATTTCTTTTTTTTAATTTATTTTTTTATTAGCATATAATGTATTATTTGTTTCAGGGGTACAGGTCTGTGATTCATCAGTCTTACACAATTCACAGAGCTCACCATAGCACATAGCCTCCCCAGTGTCTATCACCCAGCCACCCCATCCCTCCCAACCCCCTCCACTCCAGCAACCCTCAGCTTGTTTCCTGAGATTAAGGCTCTTATGGTTTTTCTCCCTCTCTGGTTTCGTCTTGTTTCATTTTTCCCTCCCTTCCCCTATGATCCTCTGCCTTGTTTCTCAAATTCCACATATCAGTGAGTTCATATGATAATTGTCTCTCTATGATTGACTTATTTCACTTAGCGTAATACCCTCTAGTTCCATCCACGTTGTTGCAAATGGCAAGATTTCATTTTTCTGATGGCTGCATAATATTCCATTTTATACATATACCACATCTTTATCCATTCATCTGTTGATGGACATCTAGGCTCTTTCCATAGTTTGGCTATTGTGGACATTGCTGCTATAAATATTGGGGTGCACGTGCCCCTTCAGATCACTACATTTGTATCTTTGTGGTAAATGCCCAGCAGTGCAACTGCTGGGTCTAAGGTAGTTCTATTTTCAACTTTCTGAGGAACCTCCATACTGTTTTCCAGAGTGGCTGCACCAGCTTGCATTCCCACCAACAGTGTAGGAGGCTCATCCTTGCCAACAACTGTCATTTCCTGACTTGTTAATTTTAGCCATTCTGACTGGTGTGAGGTGGTATCTCATTGAGGTTTTGATTTGGATTTCCCTGATGCCAAGTGATGTTGAACACTTTTTCATGTGTCTCTTGGCCATTTGGATGTCTTCTTTGCAGAAATGTCTGTTCACGTCTTCTGCCCATTTCTTGATTGGATTATTTATTCTTTGTGTGTTGAGTTACATAAGTTCTTAATAGATTTTGGATACTAGTCCTTTATCTGATATGTCATTTGCAAATATCTTCTCCCATTCTGTCAGTTGTCTTTTGGTTTTGTTGACTGTTTCCTTTGCTGTGCAAAAGCTTTTTATCTTGATGAAGTCCCAATAGTTCATTTTTGCCCTTGCTTCCCTTGCCTTTCACAATGTGTCTAGGAAAAAATTGCTGTGGCTGAGGTCGAAGAAGTTGCTGCCTGTGTTCTTCTCTAGGATTTTGATGAATTCCTGTCTCACATTTAGGTCTTTCATCCATTTTGAGTCTATTTTTGTGTGTGATGTAAGGAAATGGTTTATTTTTTTTAATACCTCAGTCTCTCTCTCTCTTTTTAAATTATTTTTATTTATTTATTTGACAGAGAGACCGCAAGAGAGGGAACACAAGCAGGGGGAGTGGGAGAGGGAGAAGCAGGCTTCCTGCTGAACAGGGAGCCTGACAGGGGGCTCGATCCCAGGACCCTGGGACCATGACCTGAACTGAAGGCAGACACTTAACCACTGAACCACCCAGGCGCTCCAATACCTCAGTCTTTCATTGGCTCTGGAATTCTCACTTGGTAGTTGCTTTCTTTCAGCACATAAACTGCTGAATTTATTGTTGCATTTAAAAAGTCCCTGTCAGGCTAACTCCTCTGAAGGTAATTTTTACTCTGTTGTCTGCTATAAAGAATTTTGTCTTTTGGGCACCTGGGTGGCTCAGTTGGTTGAGCCTCCAACTCTTGATTTGGGGTCAGGTCATAATCTCAGGGTTCTGGGATCAAGCCCCATGAGGTTGGGCTCTGTGTTCAGCAGGGAATCTGTGTGCTGATTTCTCTCCCTCTACCTTGGCCCCTCCCCCCATTTGCACACGCATGCTCTTTCTCTCTAAAATAAATAAATAAATCTTAAAAAGAATTTTGTCCTTGTCTTTGGTGTTTTTTTCACTTAGACCGTAACTTGTTTATGTGTGAATGTATTTATTTATTATTTTTTCCAATTTGTTGAAATTCTTGGACATGTGTATTCTCAGATAGTATCTCTTCAACTATTGCTCCTGCCCTATTGTCTCACTCCTTTCATTCTGAAATTCCAACTACAGTTATGGTAGGCCTCATGTGTGCTTTATATCTGTTTTAGTTTGTGTATTTTTTCTTCTTATGTTTCCTTTTGGATACTTTCTTCTGATCTATCACATTCTAATATGTACTAATTCTCTTTTGAGCTATATTTAAGATCATCTGTTTTATCCAACATCTTTTTTTGTCCTGAATGAGAAGGTGGGTTGAAATAACGTAGATCATCATTACTGAGATTGAAAGTTTTCTATTATATCTTTTAGTATGTTTCTTGACTTGCTATTTGGTTTATTCTGTTCAGGGACACAAGTTTTGTATAGTGCAAAATTTTTCATCTGTCTTTCACGTGTCCTTTGTCCATTTTTCTCTAATCCTTCTACTTAAGTTCATGTCCATTTAATTTTGTTTACTTTTCACTACTTTTTTGTCCCTCGCAGTGTTTATTTACCTTTTAGCTTCTTCCAGTTTTGACTTAGTATTTTCTATTTTATCTCCTTTTTTGTTTTGTTTTGTTTTGTTTTACTCCACAGGTTATATTTTAGCTCCTTATGTTTTCTTATCCTGTCCTTTTTGAGTACTTTTAGTTTTGTCTAATGCCTCAATTTATAGAGGTAATTGTTTCATTGAGATTTTTAACTTCACACCAATATTTTTGGGCCACAATTTTGACCTGCTCCATTGCAAGTTTTTGGTGTTTCTCCTTTCTAATTTTGTTTTTTCATTTCTCTTTTTTTAAATGGTAAATTTAAAATTAGTTTCTGTTCTTATTCCTTTTTTTTATTAATACTCTGTTTTGATTAGATGAGTTCTTATTGGCTCAGGTACTTAAGAGAAGTTCCTGTAAGTCTTTGAGTATAGGACTGCATTTCAGGGTAACAATATATCTTAATGGCCCATTGTTGTATTCAGGGATGAATTCTTTTCTTTACCTACCTCCTTTTTCCCATTCCTGGCTCTCTCAGGGAGGCAGTTGAAATTGTAAGACTGATGTCAGATACCTCACAAGCAGACTTCTTTCTACTAAATTTTTTATCTGTGATTCTACAATAGTTATTTTCTTTCAAGCTTCTGATATATTGTATTACGCAAAATGTACTCCTTTTACCAACTTGTCAACTTCATTCTGTAATTACAAATAAGACATTGTTGATGTACTATAGGGTATGCTTTCTACTTGGAAGAAATTTGTGCTGGTACTCTTTCCTAAAATCTTCAACAAAAAGCATTTTCTTTCTACATTTGTCCAACACTTGATAGAACTTCAGGGCTTTGGCACTCTTTCATTTTAATTTATGTTTTGAAGTTTCAGATGTCAATTAGATTCATGGAAGATGTTTGTGTTTCCATTTCTCATTCTTCATTATGATTTTGAGGATTTCCAAGAGAATGTCAAGTGCACCAATAGCACAGTGGTACTTTAATACCAGAAATGTCTTCCCTCTTTAATACAAATGCTATTTATTTAATAAAAGTTTCCAGTGAAAAATAATAACTGCCAAAAAAGAAGAAAATGGAAGCCAGGGAATATATACTTAATTCAGGAAACAAATATCAAAAATGCTTATTAATATGCATAAAGATATGAATAAAATTATTTATGCATGAGATAAGAGTAAGATATTAAGAAAAATGGATATTCAGAGAACCAAAAGAAATCTTTGACATGAAAATCTAATATTTAAATTAAAAGTTAAATATGAGTTAGAGGTAAAGTTGAGGAAATTTCCTAGAAATACAACAAGTCAACAGGATATAAAATATGAGACAACATAAATGTCTCATAAGATCAATTCAGAAGGCCCAACACCTCACTAATAGTTATGAAAAGAGGACAAAGAACACAGAGAAAAGGAAATCACAAAAAACTAATGTAAGAAAACTTCCTTTAACTGAAGGATATGTATCTCCAAATTGAAAATGCCCTTCAAATGGTCAACACAATAAATGATTTTAAAAAGGGGGGGCACCTGGGTAGCTCAGTTGTTAAGTATCTGTCTTTGGCTCAGGTCATGATCCCAGGGTCCTGGGATCGAGCCCCACATCAGGCCCCCTGCTCAGTGGAGAGCCTGCTTCTCCCTCTCCCACTCCCCCTGCTTGTGTTCCCTCTCTCGCCATATCTCTCTCTGTCAAATAAATAAATAAAATCTTAAAAAAAAGACCCACATTGTAAAACTAATGTGGAATGAGGAAAACTGTAGGCTTACTATATACCAAGCAATGAGAATCAGGCTTTTAAAATATTGACATTGGATGACACAAAACAATGAAATATATGTTTAAAATTCTGAAGATAAATGAATTTCAACTTAGAATTTTATACCAAGTCTAAATATGAAGAAACTGTATTGCAGAATAAAGATATTTAAGGGCTTAGGTTACTTATTTTCTATTCACCCTTTTTATGGAAATTTTTGGAGGGTGCGGAAATAAGGGATTAATTAAGATAGAAGAACACATAGGATCTAGAAAACATAGTATTCAACTCCAGGGATCAGCTAAGAAAAGGCCCTGGAGGACAGGTCTTCAGGCTTACAGTATGACCATTTTTGATCATGGCAGGATGCTGGAGGACTCCAGGAGTAAAACTGAGAATGCACAATATGAATGCCTGATATATTCCCCAAGAGAAGCCCACCATAATTTTCCATTGTAATATACATGGGACAGTAATTTCCCCTCCTGCTGTGGAGATGTCAACTTTTTAAAAAAGAACCTGCATTTTTCAGTAGCATTGAAAATGTCAGGCTAGAAGTGGAATGCAGGTATCAGACTGAAAGCCTATGGCATCTGACACCAATAATATGAATTTTAAAAGAGATGCCTATATTTTTAGGCAAGAGTTAGTTCAGAAGTTTTGAGAAATGGAATTGCTTTGATATGTTCTCCTCTAGTTTTAGGTAATAAGTCATTTACATTCCAGATGCAATATGGTGTAATGGTTAAGAGTGTGGAGTCTGGAGGGACGCCTGGGTGGCTCAGTCAGTTAAGCGGTTGCTTTCAGCTCAGGTCATGATCCCAGGGTCCTGGGATCGAGTCCCGCATCTAGGTCCTTGCTCAGCAGGGAGCCTGCAGCTCCCCCTGCTTGTACTCTCGCTCACTCTCTCTCGCCTATGCTCTCTCTCTCTCTCTAGCAAATAAATAAATAAAATCTTTAAAAAAAAAAGAGTGTCAAGTCTGGAGGTAGCCTGGCTGAGTTCAAATCCCAGTTCTAGCACTTCCTAGCTGAATGAACTTGGATGGGTTATCTGACCTCATTTTCTTCATTTGTAGAATAAAGACTCGTAATATCTACCTTACAGTTTGTTACACAGAACAAAGTAAGTGAAGTACTTCAAACAGTACTCAGCACATGGTAAAAGTTTGATAATCATTAGTCATTTTAATATGATAATAATTGCTTTATATAAATAAAAGGTACAATCGATAAAGACATAACATTTATGAATTGTTATATATCAAATTGTTTATTAACAAATACAAAGTAAGAATTGTTAGAAATAAAAATAAATAAATAAAATAATTACAATGGATCAACACAGATGAAGTAGAATAAAATTTAAATAAAGATATGGAGAAAATGAATGAAATACTTAATAGGTAGTATAACTTAGTAGCTGATAGTTTGGCTTAGACCTGGATTTGAGTTGTAGCTCTGCCTTTACCAGCAACGTGACCTCTGAGCCTCAGTTTTTTTCTTTTTTCAAATTTTTATTTAAATTCTAGTTAGTTAACATATAATGTAATATTGGTTTCAGGAGTAGAATTTAGTGATTCATCACTTACACATAATACCCAATGCTCATCATAACAGGTGCCCTCCTTAATACCCATCACTTGTTTAGCCCATCCCCTACTCACTTTCCTTCCATCAACCCTCAGTTTGTTCTCTAACATTAAGTCTCTTATGATTTGATTCCCTCTCTCTCTCTTTTTCCCCCTCCCATACGTTCATCTGTTTTGTTTCTTAAATTCCATATATGACTGAAATCATATGGTATTTGTCTTTCTCTGACTTACTTATTTCACTTAGCATAATACACTCTAGCTCCATCCACACTGTTGCAAATGGCAAGATTTCATTCTTTTCGATGGCTGAGTAGTATTCCATTGTATATATATACCACACTTTCTTTATCCATTCATCAGTTGATGGACATTTGGGCTCTTTCCATAATTTGACTATAGTTGATCATTCTGCTAGAAATATCAGGGTGCATGTACCTCTTCAAACCTGTATTTTTTATCCTTTGGGTAAATACCTAGTAAAGCAATTGCTGGATCATAGGGTAATTCTATTTTTAACTTTTTGTGGAACCTCCTCCATACTGTTTTCCAGAGTGGCTGCACCAGTTTGCATTCCCACCAATAATGTAAGAGGGTTCCCCTTTCTCCACATCTTCACCAACATTTGTTGTTTCCTGACTTTTTATTTTAGCCATTCATTTTAGCCATTCTGACAGGTGTGAGGTGATATCTCATTGTGGTTTTGATTTGTATTTCCCTGATGACAAGTGATGTGGGGCATTTTTTCATGTGTCTGTTGGCCATCTGGATGTCTTCTTTGGCAAAATGCCTATTCATGTCTCTGCCCATTTCTTAACTGGATTATTTGCTTTTTGGGTGTTGAGTTTGATAAGTTCTTTATAGATTTTGGATACTAACCCTTTATCAGATATTTGAAAATATCTTCTCCCATCCCGTAGGCTGCCTTTTAGTTTTGTTGGTTGTCTCCTTTTCTATGCAGAAGTTTTTATCTTGATGAAGTCCCAGTAGTTCGTTTTTGCTTTTGTTTCCCTTGCCTCTGGCAACATGTCTAGTAAGAAGTTGCTACAGCCAAGGTCAAAGAGGTTGCTGCCTGTGTTCTCTAGGATTTTGATGGATTCCTGTCTCACATTTAGGTCTTTCAACTATTTTGAATTTATTTTTGTGTATGGTGTAAGACAGTGGTCTACTTTCATTCTTCTGCATGTCACTGTCCAGTTTTCCCAACACCATCTGTTGAAGGGACTGTCTTTTTTCCATTGGATATCCTTTCCTACTTTGTTGAAGATTAGTTGACCATACAGTTGTGGGTCCATTTCTGGGTTTTCACTTCTGTCCCCTTGATCTATGTGTCTGTTTTTATGCCAGCACCATACTGTCTTGATGACTACAGCTTTGTAATATAGCTTGAAGTCTGGAATGGTGATGCCTCCTGCTTTACTTTTCTTTTTCAGGATTGCTTTGGCTATTCAGGGTCATTTGTTGTTCCATAAAATCTTAGGATTGTTTGTTCTAGCTCTGTGAAAATTGCTGATGGTATTTTGATAGGGATAGCATTGAATATATAGATTGTTTTGGCTAGTATAGATATTTTAACAATGTTTGTTCTTCCACTCCATGAGCATGGAATGTTTTTCCATTTCTTTGTGTTTTTTTCATTTTCTTTCATATGTGTTCTATAGTTTTTAGAGTAGAAATCTTTTACCTCTTTGGTTAGGTTTATTCCTAGTTATCTTGTTTTTGGTGCAATTATAAATGGGATTGATTCTTTAATATTTCTTTCTGCTGCTTCATTATTAGCAAATAGAAATGCAACAGATTTCTGTATGTTGATTACACCTTGTGATTTTGCTAAATTCATGTATTAGTTCTAACAACTTTTTGGTGAAGTCTTTTGGGTTTTCTGCGTAGATACCATGTCATCTGCAAATAGCGAAATTTCGACTTCTTCCTTGCTGATTTGGATGCCTTTTATTTCTTTTTGTTGTCTGATTGCTGAGGCTAGGACTTCCAGTACTATGTTAAATAGTAATAGTGAGAGTGGACATCCCTGTCTTATTCCTGATCATAGAGGAAAAGCTCTCAGTTTTTCCCCGTTGAGGATGATATTAGCTGTTGGTCTTTGGTATACGTGAACCTCAGTATCTGTGTCAAGAATTGTAGTCAGGTCCTTGTTTATCCAAAGCCAATTGTTTTAAAACCAGCCTCACATATGACAAGGTTAGAATCATAGATGATGATATCCAGGTACAGCAGTGAGGCACATAAAGTATAAGGAGTATGGACAGCATGAATGTTTAGGAGAGGTGGAGGAACCAAAGCTATGGGTGATGGTAAAGGTATGATGGGTGATGGGAAAGGAGGGAGAATGAAGCACTGAATTTTGAAAAAGTGAACAGCATGAGTTCCTTAAATTCTCATCTGTTGTGTTTAGCTTTTCTGGTTTTCTTTTTACATTTTGTCAGACTTGGTATTTGATTTGGTTTCTTTCTAGAGCAATAAGCCCATTATGATCATGGAATTCTGGGTTGGCTGGTTTGACACATGGGGAGGTGAACATATGGTTGGTAATCCTGAGGGTAAGTGTTTTGCAGTGTTGAACCCTGAGTAGAGGTGGTCCTGAGTCATGGATCATTCACACATTTCTTTTCTAATTAATTAGCTCATTCAGCCATAACTATTCATTCAATACCTATATGTACAAGGACTTGGCTAGGTTTGAGTGTATACTGATGAATAAAAATGACCTGGTTTCTACCCCTAGGGAGCTTGTTATTTAGTAGAGTTGACAGAAAATTAAGAAGTAAATCAAGGGTTCCACATCTAACAAGTGCTTTGAAGCAAACAAACAGGTGCAGTGATAGAAAAGACAGGGACAGGCCTGCAGAGGTAAGGCAAGGTGGTCATGGAAAGGGTCTTGGAAAGGCAACATCTCTGAAGAAGGGGATGCATTTGCTAAAAGTCTTAATAATCTCTGGCAAATGCACAGGCCACTGCTCTGGTCTTGTCAACTAAGTGGTAGTCATTGTCAGGAAACAACATGCAATGATGGTTTAAAGCATGGATCCTGCAGCCAAAGAGGTCAGGATTTCAATCTCAGCTCTACTAGTCTGCATGACTAGCTGCATGATCCAAGACAGCTTTCCTTGTCTGCTAAGTCTCAGTGTCCTCATTGAAAACAGAAGTATCATGTAACCTACCTCATAGGGTTGTTGTGAGGATTAAATGCAGGAAACAACTCAGAACAGTGCCTGGCAGATGTTGACTTAATAAAAGTATTTTGCTAGTAAATATATTCTGCTGTCAATATTATGAAAATAAGCTCACTTGTACCAGAAGTAAAGCAAACCAATGAAAAATACCAGGTAATTTAGGAGAGCCTGCTTGGGCTGAAACAAAACAAAACCCACCACCAACAAACAAGTTTTTTGATCGCTTTTGTGTCAGGCACTATGGTATGTTTCTTACCTATATTCTTTCATCAGTCCTATGAGGTAGTAGGAATTAGGACTTTTCATTTAACAGATAAAGAAGCAGAGGCTCTGAGAGAAAAATAGACTGTCCAAGTTAATGCAAGTAGTAAAGAGCACAGCCAGAATTGAATCCTATATCTGACTACCTTTTAACAAACTCCCTATGATGGCCAGTGGAAAGTTGATCATACCTGTTAAAATCATGGTAAAAAAATAAGAGTTTCTCTGGCTGAAGATTGGGAACAGCTACTTGTGGACTGTTGCAGTGGTTTTATATTACCCTAGAAGGGAGTAATGAGATTATACTAATTAATTCTATAATTTCAAAAAATTTAATGAACATTAGATATTTAAGTAACATAAGGGTTCTTAGGCTATTATTTAATAGATATAACATGGAGTCAAATTATGTCCATACTCTGGGGAAAATAATTTCAAAATGGCTCTTGGTATTGATAATACTTGGTTTCCTGGAATAGTTTGGCCAATTCCACCTATTTTCTGGTTAGAATCTCAGTGGAGGTTGAAACACAAAACTGTTAAGTTGATCATGGGGTGGGGTTGAGAATAAGATTTCATCAGAGACTTCTGTCTTAATTTTTAATTTTCCCTGTGTTCTTGTCTTCCTCCTTTACAGATGTTGTGGAAACTGTGTCCAAATTTATCACATCTGAGATCTCCTTCAATGTATATATGTTTCACGGTGGAACCAACTTTGGTTTCATGAATGGGGCCACATATTTTGGGATACACAGAGCTGTTGTCACTAGCTATGGCAAGTGCTTGCTGGTATGGTCACCTCCCAACATAAGGCGTACTGGAGCTTTACAGAGGAGGATCCAAAAGCATGTTCTGAGCATCACTGAATTCTTGACTTATAACCTATGCTGAGCATTCAGGATATTCCTATCTATTTTCCTTTCTTCTGTGATGTTCATAATGCCCCCAACAAACTGTCATTGCAGTAGATGGGGTGCCTCAGACCTAGAGCCCTGCTTCACTCATCATATATACTGACCCCTTGACTTGAACCTTCTAAGACACACAGAATACAAATGGTGGCTGCTGGCACTGATAGACATACCTAGGCAATCCAGATTGAGGGAAGAAAAGGGTGTACATTAGAAAGTAAAACAGAAGGATGAGTCCAGTGCTTGGCAGCCTCAGATCCCCAGGACGGGTTGTGGGGAGTGTTCCCAGAGTGGCATAACACTCCCCCCCCACACACAGCTGGGATGCACTGGTTCAGGGGTGGGGAAGATGTATCTTCTATCTCCCTCTGGTAGCCTTGGCCCATCTCATGCCAGCAGTGCTGAAACAGGGTCTGCTGTGGATGATTGCCTGGTCAGTGACAACACTCTTGTGTCTTGCAGACTATGATGCTGTGCTGACAGAGGCTGGGGATTACACAGAAAAATATTTCAAGCTTCGAAGACTCTTTAGATCTGTCTTAGGTACTCAGCAATCATTTTAATTTGAGGGATGGCTCTCCTCATGAAGTGGAAGGGTGGGGGGAGGGAAAGTTCCCCCATGGGCAAAAGCTTGGAGCCTTAAGGCCAAGTGCAACCTTAAGTTCAAATCCCAGTTTTCCTACTTAAAAGATGAGTGGCTTTGCTTGAGTGTTTCAAGCCTCTGAAGCATATTTCTTCACTGAAATATGAAGATAATGATATTCATCTCCTATAATGACTGTGAAGATTAAGTATGTTACTGTTTGTAGAGCTCTTAGTATGATGGCATGGTACCCTCACATACAATAGCAAAAGCCATCCTACTTAGTTTTATTTATTTAAATAAAGTTAATAATATACTATGTGCTAGAAAGTGAGCATTGTCAGAAGGCACAAGGCAGAATTCTTGCTCCCTGAGAGCCCTCGGTCCATACGACCAACATTACTTTATAGCTATCCATGCATACAAAACTCGTTCCAATTTAGTTATTTACAGTTTCTTATCGCTCTTGGAGAAGTATACACATATGCCAGGATAGGACCCATTTCTCTTGTTGGCTCTGGGATATGAGAGTTCATGGGTAGGGATGGGGAAATTTAGAGAAGGCAGTAGTTATTTCAGGCACTTTTTGCCCCATGGCTTATTTTCATTTCAGCAGTGCCTCTGCCCCCTTTACCCAAGCTCACTCCCAAGGCTGAGTATCCTTCTGTGAAACCATCCCTTTACTTGCCACTGTGGGATGTCCTACAGTACTTAAATGAGGTGAGTACTATCTGGCACTGAAATGGGGGGTTGGCTATTGGGGGCCATGGGGGAGAAGGCTTTAGGCCACAGAGTAGAGATTCCTTCAAGTACTTTTTATTGTGAAGGGTGAAAATAAATCTTTTAGATTTTGTCCAAATTTAGAACTATTGGGTAAGAACCACAAACTTTTTCTCTGGGTAGACTGTAAAGGGGTTTGAACTTGAAGAATGAGTAGGGGTGGGGGAAAGCAGGATATTAGAGGATCCTCTTTCCCTGCTCAGATGAACCATCTGGTAGATGCTCTTAGGTGGGACTGCATGATCCATATGGGAAAGACTGAGAGCCAGGAACCCATAAAACTGAGTTTCTGACTCTTCTTCACCATCAAATAGGCCAAATCACTGAACTTTTATATGTCCATATTCTCCCTTTAAAATTAGACTACCTGTTATATTTTGAAGAAAAGGTGAAATTGTTTGAAAAATGTTGACTTTTGAATTCATATTAACTTCACCTCTGCTATCACTGGGTTTTAGATAAATATAGTTATTGGCACATTGTAGATGCTAACTAAATGTTTGCTTTAGTGCATAATTCTTATTTGACTTCAGTTATGTTAAAATACAATTTATTCACTTCATTAATTCTCATGATTACAACAATTGTTCCCTCTACGATGCTCCTATTATCCCCTGAGTTTCCTGGTCAGTGGAGATGATGCAAATTATCATATAACACTTGTTTTAGTATTTCTTATCCAAAAAACTGTTGGGGACCATTAGGAGGTACAACAAAAAATGACAAGGGCCTAAGGAAGAAGGATCCCAACTTCTCATCACCCTGGCTTATGTCTCTCTCATAGCCAGTTATATCTAATACACCAGTCAACATGGAGAACCTCCCTATAAACAGTGGGAATGGCCAGTCCTATGGATTCGTGCTTTATGAGACTTCCATCTGCTCTGGAGGTTCTCTCCATGCTAATGTTCAAGATACAGCACAGGTAGGTGTCAACAGGCTATCTATGAAGGTAAGCAGAACCTGACTGTGTTATTGGGGAGAGTAGTCACTGGTCAACTTTACTATTAGGTGATATTTTCAAGCACCTACTATTTGTGAGGCTTTGGGAATATAAAGTCAAACCAAAGAGACTTGTTTTTGGCTTTATCACAACTTAAGCCTATGAGGTCCTCCTGTTCAGCTTCTAGCCATCTGTGATCACCAAGGCTAGTCTCTTCCTTCAAAATGCTCTGCTTCCTAAACCAGAGCCTCTCTTCTTTCTTCAGGTGGGCCTGTAAGTCTGATGCTGGCTCTTCTTTTGCAGGTGTTTTTGAATGAGATAAGTATAGGACTTCTGGATGATCATACTAAGAAGTTGAATATTGCTAAAATCAAGGTATGTGATTCAAGAGTCTGGGTGCTTCCCTAGACCTCTGACTCAAATGCAAGCATAGCCTGGTCCTGAGGTAGACTACCTCCTTTCTCTGTCACTGCCCTTTGGTATTACTTCTCACTTGCGGTTCCATCAACAAGTACTTAGGGCTATAAGTGTAACTGCATCTCCCAGGGCCAGGTGTAGTAGAGTTGCAAAATACACGCTTCAGTGTAAATGGAACTTTAGGACCCATTAGGCCCTGAGTCAAACATCAGGCCCTGGTTGGGTCTCTGATCAAAGGCACATAGCTGAGTCTCTCTGCCTTTCCTAAGGCAGACCAGCAAATGAAAGGGAAGATTGAGTTTGGAACAGGAACACAAATGGTCCTTATGAGAGAGGAGGACTGCTGCACTCTGGAGCCCCCTTTTCTCCCATTTGCTTGTCTTTCATCTGGGACTCAGAGAAAGAATGGGTTCTAGTGTAAAAACTCTGCGAGGCCATGTAGTCTCTGTGAGCTGGTCTATCCCAAGCAGGAATGCCAACTTCCTTCTTTTTTCTTTTTTTTAAAGAAATGTCAACTTCTAAGGATCCTGGTAGAGAATCAAGGACGAGTCAATTTTTCATGGAAAATTCAAGATCAGCGGAAAGGTAGGAAATAAGCTGTAATCTCTCTTTGTGGTTACTTGGATCCTAAGATTGGGGCAATGTGCAGTTGGGAGGAGAAAATGAGCCCCTTGAGCAGTGGGATACCTAAGTCCCAGGACCAAAGACTACCTCTCCTTTGTCCTGCCTTCTTCAGGTCTCCTGGGTAGAAAAGCAGAACAGTTAGATTGGGCCCTGGCTTATTGTAGAGCAGGGTCCAGTCTCCTACTGGGAATTTCAGAGAAAGTTCTGATACAAAGTGGGAAGCTTTCTTGGTAATATGGAACCATACAACAGGAAACTTTTGGTCATAGCGGGTCAGACAAGTGTTTGCCCTCCTGGCTGATTCCTTGTCACAGGCATATACAGTCAGCATTTCTTTATCCCAGACACTGGAGAATGTCCAGTCCCTGTCCGTATTTTTTCCTACCCTTACCTGCAGGATTAACTGGATCAGTTACCATCAATAACGTTCCCCTGAAAGGTTTTGTTATCTATTCTCTGGAAATGACAATGAGCTTCTTTGAAAGGTATGTTCCTCCTTACACCCATTAAACACTTGGAAGGATCAGGGGGCTTACAGATGTCAAACTCTTCACTTTGCAGATGAAAAGCTAAGATTTGGAGAACTGAAATGATTTACCCAAGATTATAGAGTGCTTTGGGGTCAGGACTAGAACCCCAGAACAAGTCTCCTGACTCCTGATTTTAATGCTTCTAGTCTAATATATGTCCCTGGATCAGAATCCTAATCCTTGGGTGGGGAAATCTAGGTGTTGGCACTAGAGTGGAGAAGGGGTATTTTCTCTTCTTCAAGGCTCTGTTCTTCCTCCAGGCTCCGCTTTGCCCCTTGGAGGCCTGTCACAGAGAGCTATTTGGGCCCTGCCTTCTACCTTGGTACCTTGAAGGTTAACTCTTCACCCAAGGACACCTTCCTGAGTCTACTGGTAGGTGAGCTGCCCTCAGCTGTTCTGGTGTCCCAACCACTTTTTTTTTTTTCTTCTTTAAATTATTTATTGTTATGTAAATCATCATAAATTACATCATTAGTTTTTGATGTAGTGTTCCATGATTCATTGTTTGTGTATAACACCCAGTGCTCCACGCAAAACGTGCCCTCTTTAATACCCATCACCAGGCTAACCCATCTCCCCACCCCCCTCCCCTCTAGAACCCTCAGTTTGTTTTTCAGAGTCCAACCACTTCTTCTTTTCAGAAGAGTTTTAAAGCAAAGCCATAGTGTTCCTGGCAGGAGTGTTTCCCCATTTTCCTTGTTTTTCTCGTCCTCATTTCTAATAAGACTTCCAACATTTCTGTCTTCCTAATGTATCATTATTTTAAAAATAATAAATCAAAACACAATGGAAAACCTGAAATAATAAGATAGAGAGAGCAAATGATGGAGTTTCTCTTTCCAACATACCCTCCATTCCAATTCCTTTTACTTTTCAGAACTAAACATTACCACACTACCTGTGTCACTGGACTGAAGTGGGACACTCCTTGCTCAGTTACAGACACACTACACCAAATAGGGTTGCCTCACAAGTCATTTATTTATACAAACAAGGAGATTGTGGGGAATAATTTTCAAAGTTCTGTCTCCCTGAAGATGGGAAAGCAGAGCCTTTTATTAGGGCTTGGGATGAATATTTAGAAGGGGATTTTAATGTCATCATGAGGCTGAGGTCACTTCTGGCACTTTCTGGTTCATCTGCACAGGTGTGGCCCTCAAATGTTTCTTTTTCTAGTCTAGCAGTCCATTAGTTCCTTTCTAAAAGGTAAAATCAACAGCTAGGCAGAAGCCTCTAGGAGTTTAGTTCCTAAAAGATAACATTGACAGGCAGAAGCTTCTACTAGAAATTTCCTGAATTCAGGAGGTTAGGCTGGTGACACCAACAGTTTGTGGTATTTCATATATAACTTTGCCTAAACATATACACAATTACTTTTTACACTAATGGGTTCATTCCCTAAATTATATTCTGCAACTTGCTTTTTAAAAATACTATACCTCGTAGAGCTTTTTATATATAAACACACATAGTGACATACATGCACATAAATGCACAGTTCAATAAATTTTCACAAAGTGAACACCATGTACTTCTTTTGAGATGAAAAAAATAAAATATTGTCAGCACCCCTCCCAATCACTGTCTCTCCTTGTTCCTAAAAGTGAACCATTATCTTGACTTCTAACACTCCAATTCAGTGCTTCCCCTTTTACTTCATGTAAATTGAATTGTATAGCATCTTTTTTGTGTGGCTTCTTTTTTGCTAAGATTCAACCATTAAGTGATGTTGTGGTGATTTATTCATTTTCAGTATTGTATGGGGTTCCATTTCATAAAATACCATACTTTATTTAACCATCCTACTGTTGATAGACATTTGTATTATTTCCGGTGTTTGGCTATTGTAAATATTAAGACTTCTTTTGTGTTTATGTTTGTGACTGAGACATCTTTGTCATGTTTTGGTACCATGTTTTAAGACCCCCATAAATAATTTGAGAAGTAGAGTCTGTGTAAGCCTGTTATTACTTCTTACATGTTTGGTAGATTTCACTTGTGAAGCCATTTAGGGTTGACTTTTTCTTTGTGGGAAAGTTTGTAAGTGTGGATTAAAGTCCTTCAAGATTAAAGTACTAGTCAGACTTGGTTTCTTTAAAAGTTAATTTTAGGGGCGCCTGGGTGGCTCAGTCAGTTAAGAGTCTGCCTTCGGCTCAGGTCATGTTCCCAGGGTCCTGGGATCGAGCCCTGCCTTGGGCTCCCCGCTCAGCGGGGGTCAGCTTCTCTCTCTCCCTCTGCCCCTCCCCTGATTTGTGCTCTCTCTCTCTCTCTCAAATAAATAAATAAAATCTTTTAAAAAAAGAGGTTAGTTTTAATAAAATTTATTTTTCTGGGAATTTTTCCATTTCCTTTTAATTTTCAATGTGTTATGTTTGAGTTGTTCATTTTTAATGTTTAGATCATCTGTAGTATTGTCTCATTTTGTCTTGATAAGTTTCATCAGAACATTACCAAATTATTAATCTTTCAAAGAATCAATGGTTGGCTGTGACTTTTACCATATCATGTGTTTTTTTCTGTTTCATTTCTGCCATTTTCTTTATTATTATTATTCTTATTATTTTGTTCTTTTGTGAAATCCTGCACTATCTTTGCAAAGTTTGTATAGATCTGAAACTATTTTAAAATAAAAATATATTAAACATTTTAGTATGTTTCTAGTACATATTATTTTAATTGTTCAACTTTTTTTTTAAAGATTTTGTTTATTTATTTGAGAGAGAGAGAGAGAGCACAAGTCAGGAGGAGGTTCAGAGGAGAGGGAGAAGGAGAAGCAGACTCTGCTGATCAGGGAGCCCGACACAGGGCTCAATTCCAGGACCCTGAGATCATGACCTGAGCGGAAGGCAGATGCTTAACTGAATGAGCCACCCAGGTGCCCCACAACTTTTAAATACTAATCATTTCCCCTATCACGTAGTCCTATAATTTTGCATTTTAAAGTTTTTTATTCAAGTATAATTAACATTGTGTTATATTAGTTGTACAATTAGTTATATTAGGTGTACAATATAGTAATTCAGCAATTGTATACATTTCTTGGTGCTCATCAGTATGAGTACTCACAATCTCTTTTATCTATTTCACCCATCCCTCTACCCACTTCCCCTCTGTCAACCACTAGTTTGTTCTCTGTATGTAAGAGTCTGTTTTTCACTTGTCTCTTTTTTCATTTGTTCATTTGTTTTGTTTTGTTTCTTAAATTCCACATATGAGTGAAATCATATGGTATTTGTCTTTCTCTGTCTGACTTATTTCACGTAGCACTTAGGTCCCCTAGGTCCATCCATATTGTTGCAAATGGCAAGATTTCATTCTTTTTTGTGGTTGAGTAATATTCTATTGTGTGTGTATACACACACACACACCCCACATCTTCTTTATCCATTCATCTCTCCATGGACACTTGGGTTGCTTCCTTATTTACTAATATAAATAATGCTGTAATAAACATAGAGGTACATATATCTTTTTTTATCTATTTATATTTTTTACATTTTTAAAGTTTTATTGTTATGTTAATCACCATACATTACATCATTAGTTTTTGATGTAGTGTTCCATGATTGTTTGTGTATAACACCCAGTGCTCCATTCAATACCTGCCCTCCTTAATACCCATCACCAGACTAACACATCCCCTCACCCCCCTCCCCTCTAGAACCCTCAGTTTCTCAGAGTCCATAGTCTCTCATGGTTCGTCTCCCCCTCTGATTCCCCTGCTTCATTTTTCCCTTCCTGCTATCTTTTTCTTTTCTTTTCTTTTTTTAACATATAATGCATTATTTGTTTCGGAGGTACATATATCTTTTTGAATTAATGTTTTTGTTTTCTTTGGATATATACCCAGTAGTGGAATTATTGGATCATATGGTAATCCTATTTTAAATTTTTGAGGAACCTCCATACTGTTTTCCACAGTAGCTGTGCCAGTTTGCATTCCCACCAACAGCGCATGAGCGTTCCATTTTCTCCACATCCTTGCCAACACTTGCTATATCTTGTTTGTTCGTTTGTTTGTTTATTTGATACTAGCCACTCTGAAGGTGTATTTTGTTTATTCTACTTTTTATCTTAGGAGTTATCTTCTTTCTTTTTGTAATTTCTTGAGATGGGTGCTTAGATAACTGACTTTTAGTCTTTATTCTTTTTAACATATGAATTTAGGTGATTTTTCATTTAAGTATGAATTTGGTTGTACCCCATAAGTTTAAAACATTTATTGAGGTGAAATTTACATTAACATAAAATTAATCATTTTAAAGTGAACAATCCAGAGGCATTTGGTACATTTACAATGAATGCAATTCTTCCTTATATTTAGTTCCAAAACAGTTTTATAACTCTAACAGGAAACCCTGTACCCATTAAGCACTTACTTCCCATCTTCCCTTCTCCTCAGCGCCTGACAAACAATACTTTTCTTCCTGTGTCGATGGAATTGCCTATTCTGGATATATATTCCACGTTTTTATATGTTTTATTTTCATCACCAATTAATTCAAATATGTTACAAATTTCCTCATGATTTTTGCTTTGGCCTCTGCGTTATTTAGAAGTGTACGTGTTTCTTATTTTCCAAATATTTGGATACTTATAAAGTAATTTTTTGTTATCAGTTTCTTGTTTGACTGCACTGTGGTCTAAGAACTTTAAAATATAGCACTTGTTTAGTCCAATATAGGATCAAAGTTATAAAGATTATTATGTATACTTGAAAGAATAGGTATATTCTGCATATATTAGATCAATGTTCTATATATGTCAATGAGTTCAACTTTGTTAATTACCTTATTTTGAATGTTTTATGTCTTTATTGATTCCTGTTTGCTTTATCTATTAGCTATTGAAACATTGTTTGAAAATTTTCCATTACAGTTTTAAATCTTATTTCTCCTGTTATTTCATCAATTTTGCTTATATATTCTGAATCTATACTTTAGCTTTTCTGTATATCATTATCACCCAGGGTAGATTAAGAATTTTATTATCAGGAGATATTCCTCTTTATCTCTAATAGTACTTCTTGCCTTAATGTCAAATTTTTCTGATATTAATAGAACTATAGTAACTTCCTTTCGCTTAAGGTTTATCTATTTTATCTTTTTCTGTTATTATTTTATTTTTACAATTCCTTTATATTTTAGAAGGTTTTCTTATAAATATCATATAACTGCTTTATTTAATGTCCAGCAATCTTTGTTTTTTAATTGGAGCATTTCAGAGGCTCCAATTTTATGTTAGAACCATTTTGTTATATCTCCTTTTGTCTTCCTGTCTTGTCTGCTTCTCATTCTTCTTTCCTCTGAGCTTAATTTTGAAAACTCTCTTTCCTATTATTCAGTTTACTAATTCTATATTTAGCTATATCTCTATTTAGTTTATCTAGTCTGCTATTCAAAACATCTGTTAAATTATTAATTTTAATTATTACATTTTTTAATTTTAGAGTTTTCATTCTATAGACTTTTTTATAGTTTCCATTTCTCTGTCAAAATTTTAGCTCTTGTCTTTGATCCCTATGAGCATGCTAATTTAATAGGCAATTCTTTTAAAGCCTGAGACTTATAAATCCATTATCTGCATCACCTGTGCATCTATTTTTATTGTGTGTTGTTCCTTGTAGTTTTTTTTATTATATTGTCTTTCCCACCCCATCTGCTTGATTTTTTTGAGTTCCAAAAATTATATATGAAAAATGCTAGAAATAACTTAAAGCCTAAGAGGATGTCAGAGAATTTACATCCATCTCTGGAGTTAAGTGCACTAGTAATCACCTTACTACAATTAAGAGGATGGAAATGATTTGAATCAAGGCTTCTATACAATGGCCAGACTAGTTCTAGTTCACTCTTCTCCTTGGGTATAGGCCCTCAGGATCACAGCCCAGAATGTAAATTATTTAATAAGGTTCCTTGGTATTCAATTTTTGTTCCCTAAGCTTGTGGGGCTATAAAATGTTCTGCTCAGCTTCTCAGCCATCTCTTCCTGAATAAGCAGACACCTCTATTGGAAAAGCTGTCTCAGTGTCTTCTTGTCTCTCAGTTTTCTTTGCCTAGATCTTGGTCCTGTCACTCATCATTGTATTGCAAGCAGATTTTTTAAAAAAATGTATAGCTTTTATAATGGTTCTTAGCATTAGCATTCATCTTTATTACCTAATACTTATCTCTGGAAACAGAATAACTGCTTTTTAAAAAACCATAGCATTATATATCATGGGTCAGGAACAACAGTAGCATTAGCATTAAAGGTTTGGTTCATGTTTTTCTCTGTCATCCCTAGGCCAGCTACAGCTTAGTAGAGTTTCTAGAACATCCCATTCTAAACTCACTGCCACTTTCAGTGCCACAAAGCATTGAGTCTTGCTCTCACTCCCAAAAGTGCCTTAGGTTTTACCTTGCCAGTGTGAATCTGTTCCTATGTCTTAAGACTCCATTCCTTCCAGACCTGGAATTCTGGATTTGCATTCATCAATGGACGTAACCTTGGGCGATATTCAATTATTGGACCTCAGGAAACACTTTACCTTCCTGGTGCTTGGCTTCATCCAGAAGACAATGAGGTGAGTCACCCCTACCACTGCTTTTATGTTTCATAAATGTTGAGATCTGCCTTCATCCCCAGAATGCAATTCAGGGTCGTTCTCATCCTATACTGAATAGGCTTACACTTTCTTACTGTCAACCTTTTTTTCTCCCTAGATCATCCTGTTTGAGAAAAGGAAGAGTGGTTCATACATACAAACTACAAATGAACCCATGCTGTAAGACTGTGTTATAATACATTTCTAGGATTGTTAGATTTCATCTACAAGCATTTTTTTTAGTAGGAAGATTTATGTTGAGAATATCAGTGTTGCCTACAATAGCAAAAAATGTAAAAATAACCTAAAAAATAAAAAAGGAAATTGTTATGAATATTATAGTATATCCACATGATGTCTATTTTTAGGCTTTAAGAAATCTTCAAAATATTTAATGACTGATTTACCTAGTTAAATACTAACCCTTAGCATATTCTTATTCTCTAATCAAATGTGCCTTTAGGCAGATATGAATAAAATAATAACAAATTTTATTTCTGACTCTTCATATTCAGTTGGAAGGGAGAAGAGAGTCTCTGGCTTAAGAGAGAGTAAGGATTACTGCTCTCTCTAATGCCAGAGAAAGTACCGTATATGCTGATTGGCAAATTTCTGGTGTGTGTGTGTGTGTGTGTGTGTGTGTTTGTAAGAGGGAGGGAATACAAGGTGCCATGAACAATGTCTTCAGACATTTCCCTACAGTCTGTGTGTCTCCAGGGTGACCTTATGGGTCATATCCAATCAGAGAAGGTATAGCAATTTGGTTGCTTGTTTCTGACAGGTATGACAGCAAAGCCTGGCATGGAGCACTCTGTGTCTTACTATTCCTCAGCTATCTGGATATAGTCAAGACTCTTCTTACTGATAGTGGACAAATATTAGTCAAACGAACTTCCTCAAATGACACCATTGGAAATGAATCACATTTTTATAATCAAATTATATCACATGACCTAAATTTGAACGATTGCACTATAACAAGATCTTATCACCTAGTTAGATATGGTGCCTAGGAGCTTCAACAAATTTAGCAAATAATCTGATGTCGAAAGGGAAGAAGGAAACTTCCTGCTTGGATGAGGACTAAGGAGTCAGATGATCTTTTCTCCCACTAGTCTGAATGTTTGGCTCACTGAAGGAGAATTTTATCATGCACCCATACAATTTCTACATAAAACTATATTCTCTGGGGCTATAACTCAAACCCATAAAATCTAGGGATAAACTATAGATCAAGGGAAAAAAACAGAAATAATAATCCTGAAGATCATATGTATGTATTATATTTCAGGTAATATATATGTTATTTTTAATCTTAGCAACCATGCAGCTTTTCCACTTTGTAGATAGAGAAACCAAGGTTCAAAGAGGTGTTTGAATACATGTCTCTCTGATTTGTATCTCTGCTTGTTATTATACCTCAGCTCCATACCTGTGTCATTTTTTTATGAATGCAAATATGAATGCAACAAAACTATCCAGAAGATGTAATGTTGTTTTCAGTGTACTTAGAGAAAAGGGCTCACAGCTTAAAACTCTTTACCCAACAACACTGTCCTTCAAGAAAAACAAAGCAAAAGAAAACAAAATATAGACCTTACAGACAAACAAGGGCCAAAAGATTTTATATCATCAAAAGATCCATGTGCTAAAGGGAATTCTGAGGCAGCCTTTCTTAACTGGGGTCCCATAACACCTTACAGAAAATGTTTTCAGTGATTAGTTTCTTATTGTAATATTATAGATGCATACTAGGAAAGTTATTTCATTACAGACCATGGATGCCTTAGGGCATTACAGCTTAAGTCTCTCAGTAAACCTCAGTGGAGAAAAGATATCCTAAAGAACATATGTCAGCAGAAAGAAAATGACCCCAGTAGTAAGATCTGAGATTCAGGAAAAAATGCAAAACAAAGGAAGGATGTTGAAAAATATGCAAATACATGTGAACAAACATTATTTCAATAAAAAAATATATCAATGTCTAATTTGAGGGTAAAATCTGTATAAAATTCTAAGACTAGGAGAAAATATCTATAGAAACGGCTGTAATAGCAAAAAAAAAAAAGGCTGGGATCTAAGGTTTCTGTAATGCTCAAATATTAACTTTAGACTTTGTTGAATATGTATGTTAATAAATTTAGCTTAACTGTTTATTGTATATAATGCTTCTAACTTTCAAAAAAACAACCACAACAAAACAAAGGGGACAAATAGAATGAGGGGGAAAAAGGCAACTAGAAATTTAACCAGTAAAAGGTAAAAGGGAATAGACAATAAAGTAAAAAATAAGTACAAGTAGAAAACACATATTAAGATAGTAGAAATAAATAAAAATATATTAGAAACCACAGTAAATTTTGTAAATGTACTAAACCCTCAGATTAAAAGATAGAAGTTGTCAGACACAATAAAAAATGAAATACATAAGTTTTACAAGAGATACACCTTTAACATAGTACACAACATGATAGAAAGTTAAGATAAAAAACATACCATGCAGGACACCTGGGTGGCTCAGTCAGTTAAGCGTCTGCCTTTGGCTCAGGTCATGATCCCAGGATCTTGGGATCGAGTCCCCCATCAGGCTCCCTGCTCAACAGGGAGTCTGCTTCTCCCTCTGCCTGCCCAACCCCCTGCTTGTGCTCTCTCTGTCTCTCTTACTTGCTCTTACTCTCGCTCTCTCTTTCTCTGGCAAATAAATAATAAAATGTTTTTAAAAAAAATACCATGCATGAATTAGCAAAAAGAAAAATTAAAATGATCCCATTTTCAACTACATCAAAAAGAATAAAATACCAAGAATAAATTTAACTAAGGAAGTGAAAAACCTATACTTTGAAAACTATAAGACATTGATGAAAGAAATTAAAGACAACACAAATAAATGGAAAAATATACCATGCTCATGAATTGGAAGAAGTAATGTTGTCAGGTATCCATACTACACAAAGCAATCTACAAATTCAATGTAATCAAAATACCAATAGCGTTTTTCACAGAACTAGAACAAAGAATCCTAAAATTTGTATGGAACCACAAAAGACCTCAACTAGCTGAAGCAATCTTGAGAAAGAAGAACAAAGAGAGATATATCACAATCCAAGATTTCAAACTATATTACAAAGCTATAGTAATCCAGTATGGAACTGGTACAAAAATAGACACATAGATCAATAGAACAAAATAGAGGGCCAGGAGATAAACTCATGCCTATATGGTCAATTAGTTTACAACAAAGGTAACAAGAGCATAAAATGGGGAAAAAATAGTCTCTCTAATAAAGGTGTTGGAAACATTGGACAACTACAAGCAAAAGAAATGTAAACTTGAAATGGATTGACAACCTAAATGTCAGACCTGAAATCGTAAAACTCCTAAAAGAAAACATAGGTTGTAAAATCTTGGAAATTAGCCTTAGCAATATTTTTCTAGATATGTCTCCCTAGGTGGGGGAAATAAAAGCAAACATAAACAACTGGGACTAAACCAAACTAAAAACTTTTGCACAACAGAGGAAACCACCAAAAAATGAAAAAGCAACCTACTGAATGGGAGAAGGTATTTGCAAATGATACAGCTGATAAAGGAGTTAATTTCCAAGATATATAAAGAACTCATACAACTTAACACCAAAAAAACAAATGATCTGATTTAAAAATGGGCAGAGGACCATGAATAGACATTTTTCCAAAGAAGACATACAGATGGTCAACAGACACATGAAAAGATGCTCAATGTCACTAATCACAAGGGAAATGCAAATCAAAACCACAACGTGATGTCACTTTACACCAGTCAGAATGGTTAGTATCAAAAAAATAAGAAATAACAAGTGTCAGTGAGGATGTGGAGAAAAGGGAACACTTATGCATTGTTGGTGGGAAGGTAAATTTCTTGCAGCCCCTATGGGAATCAGTATGGAGGCTTCTTAAAAAATGTAAAATAGAAATACCATATGATCCAGTGTTTTCACTACTTGGTATTTACCTGAAGAAAACAAAAACACTAATTCAAAAAAATATGTGCACCTTTGTGTTTATTGCAGCATTACTTATGATAGCCAAGATATAGAAGCAGTTCAAATATCCATGGAGAGATGAATGGATAAAGAAGTTCAGATATATATATATATATATCTCACACATAGAAAAAGTATCTATATATTGAAGTATCACTCAGCCATAAAAAGATTGAAATCTTGCCATTCATGACAACATGGATAGACCTAGAGGGTATTATGCTAAGTGAAATAAGTCAAAGAAAGACTAATACTGTATGATTTTTCACTTATATGTGGAATCTAAAAAAACAAATGCACAAACAGAAACAGACTCATAAATACAGAGAACAAACTGATTGTTGCCAGAGGGGAGGGGGGTGAGGGTATAGGGTGAGATAGGTAAAGGGGATTAAGAGGTACAAATTGGGGCTCCTAGGTGGCTCAGATGGTTAAGCATCTGCCTTCGGCTCAGGTCATGATCGGATCGAGCCCCACATTAGGCTCCTGGCTCAGCGGGGAGCCTGCTTTTCCCTCTCCCTCTGCCTCTCCCCCTGTTCATTCTCTCTCTCTCTCTCTCTGTATCTCAAATGAATAAATAAAATCTTTTTAAAAAAGGAGATACAAACTTCCAGTTACAAAATAAATCATAGGGATGAAATTACAGCATAGGGAATATAGTCAATAATATTGCAATAACTTTGTATGGTGATGAATGGTAGCTACATTTATTGTAGTGAGCATTTTGTAATGTATATAATTGTTGAATCACTGTGTTGTCCACCTGAAACTAATATAAAGTATGTCAATTATACCTCAATTAAAAATATAAATATATACATACCATGCAAATTCTTATAAAAAAAGCTGGAGTGACCATATTAATATCAGGCAAGTAGACTGAATGATAATAGGTGTTACTAGATATAGAGAATTACTGATAGTGATAAAAGATTCAACTCATGAAAAGATATAACTCTAGAGTTGTATGTTCCTAAACATTTAGCCTCAATATATAAAGCAAATATTTCTAGTTCTATATATAGAAAAAGACAAATAGAAGTACTTTACATTTCAGAAAAGTTTTTGAAATTGAGATATGGTTCATATATGAGAAAATCCACCCTTTTAAAATTTACAATTCAGTAGTTTTTAGTGTAGCATATTCATAAAGTTGTAACAATCTTCTAAATCCAGAACATTTTCATTACTCTGAAAAGAAATCCTGTATCCATTAACAGGCACTCCCCTGCACCCCTCCCCAGCTCCTGGCAACATTAATCTACATTTCATCTCTATGTATTCACCTATTCTGAACATTTCATGTAGATGGAATCATACAATATGTGGCCCTTTATGACTGGCTTCTTTCACTTGGCATAATGTTTGTAAGATTCATTCATGAAGCATACATCAGCACTTCATTCCTCTTTAGGGATGAATTAAATTTTGTTATCTGGATACCACATTTTGTTTATCCATTCATCAATGAGTGCATATTTGAGTTCTTTTTACCTTTTGGCTTTTGTGAATAATGCTGCTATGAACATTCATGCTCAAGTTTATGTGTGAATGTATGTTTTCAGTTCTCTTGGGTATATACTTAGGAGTGGAATTGCTGGGACATATGATAATAACTCTATGTTTAATTTTTTGAGGAAACACCAAACTTTTCCTAAGTTGCTGCACCACTTTATGTTTCCACCAACAATGAATGAGGGTTCTAATTTGTCCACATCCTCACTAACACTTGCTTTAATCTTTTTATTATTTTTTACTACTATAGCCATCCTAGTGGGTGTGAAATGCTATCTCACTGTCGCTTTGATTTGCATTCCCCTAAACATGTATCCTTTTAAATACTGAATGTAAAAATGTAGCAATGGAGTAATGTAACTATACCTTGAGATAACAAAAATAATCTCTGAAATTTCATCTGCATTTTAGCTTTCATTTTCACAGGGTACTAGCATTCCTCAGCAAGTGTTATGTTAGGATAACTTTTCCTCTCAAAGCATATCAATGTGTTCCTTCTTCAGCAGGTTCAAGAAAATAAATCATTTGCTGTTTGTATGGCCTCCTATGTTGCTATTATTTTCTGTAAAGTATAGTATTAAGGCTTTCTTTTGCTAAAGCTTAAATTTTTTTTTAAACATGCATTAGCTGCTATTCAATCTTTCTGACCATCTTGCATAAAGTAAAAGGACAAGAGTTTCAAAATACCTTGTGTGTCAAGGAATTTGTTTTTGGTTGAAAAATGCTTACTTTATACTATGCTGAAATTACTTTCTAAATATGGAGCTGAAAGGCATAAATGAAGCTACACATTTGTAATTCCTAAATCATTTATGGCTTTAGCCATGTTTGTCCTTTGCCAATGACAAATACATAGCACCTGTATTTCCTAATTTTTCATTTTATAAATATTTCTTAGTTTGCTGTGCTAGACTAAGAAATCATGGTAACAAAGTAAAGGAGAAGCATAGCTAAATTCATCATTAATTTATCATGCTGTCAAGCTTTAAGAAAATTTCTATTTGTTCCTAAATGTCCAGATATCTGATATACAAAATATGGATATTTCATATCACTAACTGATGCATAGCAAAATATAATTTGGGAAAAATGTTTTCAGTGACATGTATTGTAGAAGGACTTCACACCTGGGAACCATAAGTGGGTCAGATTTCAAAAAATCTTTTGGCAAGGCGGAGCAAGATGGCGGAGGAGTAGGAGATCTGGATTTCATCTGGTCTCAGGAATTCAGCTAGATAGGGATCAAACCATTCTGAACACCTATGAACTCAACAGGAGATTGGAGAGGAGAGTAGCAACAACTCTCTGAACAGAGAAGCGACCACTTACTGGAAGGTAGGATGTGCGGAGAAGTGAATCCGAGGCGATATTCGGGAGGATAGACGGCGGGGGAGGGGCCTCTGTCGGCCGCTTCTGGCAAGTGATAGAGCCGCGGAGCACAAAATCGGACCTTTTAGAAGTCGGCTTCGCTGAGGGACGTCGCTCCAGTGGCTAAGCGGGGGCTGGAACCCTCGCGGGATAGTGTGGTCTCAGGACCCTCGGGGTCACAGAAAGACCGGGGGTGCCTGAGTGCGGCAGAGCTCCCAGGTATCGGAGCAGGGAAGCTGGCTGCAGAGACAGAGCCGAGGCGCGGGCTCTCAGCTCGGGGTTGCCATAAACTGTGATCCACAGCCCAGTCGGGCCACTGCTCCTCCAGCAGGGACCCAACAAGCGGCAGATCCGGGGAGACTTCCCTTTCTCCCCCTGGAGGAGTGGCGAGGGAGTGCACCGCAGGGATCTGCTGGGTTTGGAGACTCCACACGGAGTCGGGTGCCAGAGATACAAACGCTCAGTCACAGGCTGGGTGAGTACAGAGTGCGGCCGGAGACCGGGGACATGGGACTGACTGCTTTTCTCTGGGGGTGCACTGAGGAGGAGGGCCCCAAGTTCTCAGCTCCTCCGGGTGGAGATTGGGAGGCCACCATTTTTGCCCTGGTCCTCCAAAGCTGTACCGAGAGCTTGCAGGGAACAAAAGCTCCTGAGATCAAACCCAAGCAGCTTGCTTAGCCCGGACCGACAAGGGCGGGGCAATTCAGCCTCCGGCAAAGACATTTGGGAACCACGGCAACAGGCCCCTCCCCCAGAAGATCAGCACGAACAGCCGGCAAGCCTGGACCAAGTTTACCGCTCAAGGAGAACGGGAGAACTCCAGCGCTAGGGGAATACTGCACATAGAATTCATGGCTTTTTTTTACCATGATTCATTAGTTCATCAAAGTTAATTTTTTTAACTCTTTTTTTTTTTAATTTTTCTTTTTCCCTTTTTCAACCAACATCTTATCAATCCCTTTTTTAAAAAAAACATTTTTTATTTTTCATTTTTAGAGTCATATTTTATCCCTTCATAGTAGTTACCCTTATTTTTGGCATATATATATAAGTTGTTCTCTCTTTAAAATTTTGAGATACAGTTTCTTCTAACAGATAAAAATATACCCTAAATCACTAGTGTATGGCTTTGTTCTAGTCTCCTGCCTGACCACATTCTCTCCTTTTTTTCTTTTTTTTTTTAATCTTCTTCTTTCTTCTCTCAACAACTTATCTTATCAATTCCTTTTATAAAATCTTTTATAATTTTCATCTTTACAGTCATCTTCCATCCCTTCATTGTATCGACCCTTATTTTGTACATATATGTCTTTCTTCCTTTAAAATTTTAGGAGGCAGTTTTTTCTAACAGAACAAAATACGCCCAAAATCTAGTGTGTGGCACTGATCTATGCACTAGCCTGATCATATTTGATCATATTCTGCTTTTTTTGTATTGTTCTGTTTTTGTTTTTAATTTTTTTTTCTTTCTTTTTTCTTTCTTTCCCTTTCTTTTCCCCTGGTCTCAGGTCTTTTCTGATTTGTATACAGTATATTTGCTGGGGACGTTGTAAACCTGTTACCATTTTGTTCTCTCACTCATCTATTCTCTGGACAAAATGACAAGACGAAAAAAATCACCTCAGCAAAAAGAACAAGAGGTAGTACCGTCAGCCAGGGACCGACTCAATACGGACATTAGTAAGATGTTGGAGCTAGAGTTCAGAATCATGACTTTAAAGATACTAGCTGGGCTTGAAAAAAGCGTGGAAGTTATTAGAGAAACCCTTTCTGGAGATATAAAAGAACTAAAATCTAACCAAGTCGAAATCAAAAAGGCTATTGATGAGGTGCAATCAAAAATGGGGGCACTAACTGCTAGGATGAATGAGGCAGAAGAGAGAATCAGCGATCTAGAAGACCAAATGATGGAAAATAAAGAGGCTGAGAAAAAGATAAACAACTACAGGATCACGAGGGCAGAATTCGAGAGATAAGTGATACGATAAGATGAAACAACATGAGAATAATTGGGATCCCAGAAGAAGAAAGAGAGAGAGGGACAGAAGGTATATTGGAGCAAATAATAGCAGAGAACTTCCCTAATGTGAGGAAGGAAACAGGCATCAAAATCCAGGAGGCACAGAAAACTCCTCTCAAAATCAATAATAATAGGTCAACACCCCGACATCTAATAGTAAAACTTACGAGTCTCAGAGACAAAGAGAAAATCCTGAAAGCAGCTCGGGAGAAGAGATATGTAACCTACAATGGTAGAAACATTAGATTGGCAACAGACCTATCCACAGAGCCTTGGCAGGCCAGAAAGGACTGGCAAGATATCTTCAGAGCACTAAACGAGAAAAATATGCAGCCAAGAATACTATATCCAGCTAGGCTGTCATTAAAAATAGAAGGAGAGATCAAAATCTTCCAGAACAAACAAAAACTAAAGGAATTTGCAAACACGAAACCAGCCCTCCAAGAAATATTGAAAGGGGTCCTCTAAGCAAAGAGAGAGCCTAAAAGCAGCATAGATCAGAAAGGAACACAGACAACATAAAGTAACAGGCACCTTACAGGCAATACAATGGCACTAAATTCATACCTTTCAATAGTTACCCTGAATGTAAATGGGCTCAATGCCCCAATCAAAAGACACAGGCTATCAGACTGGATAAAAAAACAAGACCCATCGATATGCTGTCTGCAAGAGACTCATTTTAGGCCCAAAGACACCCGCAGATTGAAAGTGAGGGGGTGGAAACCATTTACCATGCTAATGGACACCAAAAGAAAGCTGGGGTGGCAATCCTTATATCAGACAAATTAGATTTTAAATCAAAGACTGTAATAAGAGATGAGGAAGGACACTATATCCTGCTTAAAGGGTCTATCCAACAAGAAGATCTAACAATTGTAAATATCTCTGCCCCTAACATGGGAGCAGCCAATTATATAAGGCAATTAATAACAAAAGCAAAGAAACACATTGACAACAATACAATAACAGTGGGGGACTTTAACACCCCCCGACTGAAATGGACAGATCATCGAAGCAAAAGATCAACAAGGAAATAAAGATTTTAAATGACACACTGGACCAAATGGACTTCACAGACATATTCAGAACATTCCATCCCAAAGCAACGGAATACACATACTTCTCTAGTGCCCATGGAACATTCTCCAGAATTGATCACATCCTAGGTCACAAATCAGGTCTCAACCGGTACCAAAAGATTGGGATCATTCCCTGCATGTTTTCAGACCACAATGCTTTGAAACTAGAACTCAACCACAAGAGGAAAGTCGGAAAGAACTCAAATACATGGAGGCTAAAGAGCATCCTACTAAAGAATGAATGGGTCAACCAGGAAATTAAAAGAAGAATTAAAAAAATTCATGGAAATCAATGAAAATGAAAACACAACTGTTCAAAACCTTTGGGATACAGCAAAGGCAGTCCTGAGAGGAAAGTAGATAGCAATACAAGCCTTTCTCAAGAAACAAGAAAGGTCTCAAATACACAACCTAACCCTACACCTAAATGAGCTGGAGAAAAAACAGCAAATAAAGCCTAAACCCAGCAGGAGAAGAGAAATCATAAAGATCAGAGCAGAAATCAATGAAATAGAAACCAAAAGAACAGTAGAACAGATCAACGAAACTAGGAGCCGGTTCTTTGAAAGAATTAACAAGATTGATAAACCCCTGGCCAGACTGATCCAAAAGAAAAGAGAAATGACCCAAATCAACAAAATCATGAATGAAAGAGGAGAGATCACAACCAACACCAAAGATACAAACAATAATAAGAACAGATTATGAGCAACTCTATGCCAGCAAATTAGATAACCTGGAAGAAATGGGTGCATTCCTAGAGATTTATCAAGTACCAAAATTGAACCAGGAAGAAATAGAAAACCTGAAGAGACCTATAGCCACTAAGGAAATTGAAGCAGTCATCAAAATCTCCCAAGAAACAAAAGCCCGTGGCCAGATGGCTTCCCAGGGGAATTCTATCAGACATTTAAAGAAGAA